>NC_133325.1:257672625-257972625 GCF_042186555.1 Aquarana catesbeiana | reverse complement strand
GACTGTATGTAGGGAACATGCTTCGACCTAAACACAGCTTCCTCTTGCAGAAATATATGGAAGGAATCCCTGAAACAGGAGGATGCTCAGTGGCTTGAGATCTTAAGATAGACTTCATGCCCCTATTCGGTTTTGAAACTGCTATTATTTAATTGTCTCACAATAATGGGCCCATAACGTCTGCTCCAAGAGCCAATGCAAGGCAAAAGACTGACCACTCTGTGGCAGACCCAGACAGTGCCAAGAGGTGCATTTAACCTACCAGGTTTCTGCTGGCTAAAGAAGGAGCAAACCACCTCAGAGACTGCCCTAAAAAACTATGGTTTGAGATGCTCCCAAAACACTGCAGCCTCAGATGCCTCTTTCACTTAGGAGGAAAAAAACTTACAGCCCCTGGTATTCCTGGGCAGTTTCCAATCCAAGTACTAACCAGGTTTGATCTGAGATTAGGCATCACAGTGGCTCAGATACCCCTGATGCCATTGGTCCAACAGGAGACGTGAACAGCACCAAATCACTGGACCCAAAGGCGGTGTACCTGCCTCCCCTGGCCGCCTCTCCCTTCTGGAGTAATTTATCTAGTCTAACAGGTACATAATAAATCGACTATATTAGACAAAAACGAATACATAGTTTCACAAGGATGCAGGCCTAGACATCGTTGGTCTAGCGCTATACAACACTGTAGGTATATAAGTATGCAGGTAACCAGGTATGCCGTTATGTAGGTACCTAGGATTGCAAACATGTAAGTATATAAGTATTCTTGCTGTTCATGCATTTACGTATGCAGTAAAATGCAAAAAAAAATATCCATACAGTCTAATGTAAATAAACACATATTTATACATGTGTCTATAGAATATGCATTTATACACACATGTGCTCATGCAAAGGTGTTTATGCTAGTGTGCAAACATGTGTTTATTCAACATCTATGCAAACGTGCTTATGCAAGTAAGCATGTGTTTATGCAAAACATGCGTTCATGTGCAATCATGTGTCTATGCATCATGTGTCCATGCATATATATGCAAAATATGTCTCATGTAGACATGTGTCTATGCGCCTTACACAAACACGAGTCTATGCGACATGCGTCACATGCCTTAATCAGACACAATCCTACACGACATGCGTCACATGTCTTACGCAAACACGAGCCTATGCGACATTATTATTATTATTATTATACAGGATTTATATAGCGCCAACAGTTTACACAGCGCTTTACAACATTAGGGCAGACAGTACAAGTACAATACAATTCAATACAGGAGGAATCAGAGGGCCCTGCTCGTTAGAGCTTACAATCTAGGAGGGAGACATGCGTCACATACCTTATGCAGACACGAGCCTATGCGACATGTGTCATGTGCCTTATGCAGACATGAGCCTATGTGACGTGTCATGTGCCTTATGCAGACATGAGCCTATGTGACCTGTCATGTGCCTTATGCAGACATGAGCCTATGTGACGTGCCATGTGCCCTATGCAGACATGAGTCTATGCGACATGTGTCATGTGCCTACACAGACATGAATCTATGCAACATTTGTCCTGTTCCTACGCAGACATGAGTCTATGTGACATGTTTCATGTACCACATACAAACATGAATCTATGCAACATGTGTCATGTGCCTTACACAGACTTGAGTCTATGTGACATGTCTCATGTGCCTCACTCAGACATGAGTCAATGCAACATGTGTCATGTACCTCATGCATACATGAGTCCATGCGACATGTGTCATTTGCCTTACTCAGATATGAGTCTTTGCGACATGTGTCATGTACCTCATGCATTCATGAGTCCATGCGATGCGTCACGTGCCCCACACAGATATGAGACCATGTAACATGTGTCATGTATAAAGAAAAAAGTTCGAGGTGCATGCGCGGCAGCACCTAAGATGGCTATTAGAGCTCCGCTCCACCGCGGCCCCGCGATAGCCACCGGAGTGTTCGGAGCAACCCACAGAGCACCACACCGGACCGTACGAGTGGGGGAATCCCCCAAGAACATAGCCCTGACAATGGCAAACGTTCGTCGGAACCTGGCGAGCCAGATGACAGCGGCGGGCCCTCCGCTCAGCTACGCCAAAATGGCGGCGGCTCCATGAGGCCCGCACATACAGGAGGAGGTGGAGCTATCAAGGGGGGAACAGGACTCACAGCCTACACAGCCACTACAGACCGCATGTGAGGACTTCCCATCACTGCCCCTGGCTGCATCCCCCACTTCCACAGAGTCCCTCTTGGGCAGGATGGGACTGGGCCTTCCCTCAACACCAATGCTAGATCCTCACACAGGAATGTTGCTATCAGATACAGAAGCCCACTCTGAAGTACCTATACCATCAGACTTTCCCTCCATGATGGAGGCCTTCTCCCAGCTTCTCTCTAAGAGCCTGGCTCAAAATGCAGCACACATTACCTCATCCATCCATGCTGACTTGCAGCAAATAGGGATGAGGATGGACATAATTGAGAAGAAAGCTGACCAAGCAGTTTCCCGTATTAATCAAAATTCAGCAAGGATTCAAGATCTGCAAGATCAGCTGGAAACAGCATTTGCCAAAATCGATGACCTTGAAAACAGGTCAAGACGCTATAACTTTCGCGTTCGAGGACTCCCTGAATCTGAAAAAGATGTACATGCTGCAGTAAAGACCCTTATGCAAAACCTCATACCAGATATCACGGAACAACAACAGGAGCTGGATAGAGCTCACAGAGCCCTACAACCCCCCCCCCCCGCTCAGATGGTCTCCCCAGAGACATTATTGTGAAACCCCATTTCTACTCCATAAAGGAAGAGGTGATGAGAAGATCTAGGGGCTCGAAAAATCTCAAATTAATGGGACACAGGATCCAGATCTTTGCAGACTTATCACCATATACTGTACAAAAAAGACGCTCTCTCAAACCGTTACTCCAACTTCTGCTTGACAAGGAGATCTCATACCGTTGGTCCTTCCTCCTTCGTTTAAACTTTTCCTATAGGAACAAAAATGTTGGCTTTTCCTCATTCGCAGAAGGGGAACGGCTGCTACTGCAATTGGGTTTGATCCCCCAGGACCCTTCTTCCTCTCAGCACAGCAGGAACTCCTCCTCATCCACAAAAAGACCCCCACCAGCAAGTCCGCTGCAACCCACCTGGCTTAAACAGAGCTCCAAACGCTCAAAGGAAAATCTTCCCCCGTGATGGGTTCCCTTCCATTCGGATCCAGAACTTATTTCGGTGCACCCTGGTGGACTTACCGGTTCAACTGTGACCCTTCCGGGACATTTACCCTTCCTTTCCGTTTTTTTATGCCCTCGGCAAAGTTGCCATATGACAGAAGGAGCTCATTCCTCTCCTTTACAATGACTTCCACTACTCCCATCTCAGATTTCATGGGCGCAACAACAGCAGACCCTACGAAATCGTGGGATTGTGGCGGAGTCGGGAGGAGGTCTCTTATTTTCATTTAAAGTTCTTTTATATATATCGGTATCTGGACTTCATTCAGACCAGCTAGGTCCATATAGATTCTATTGCTTATTGTTCCCCCCCTTACTGGCAGATCCCAAAGTTGCACTTACTATAATTCAGCCTCTATATTTTCAATATTTTGATCACCTTGTAAGGTCCGACTAGTCCTGCGGACCATAACTACTGGATACATCTTGCCATGCCATTGCAGCCCCTAGGTCTGGTGGGGACAGCACAATCCTATTTTATACATAACCATTAGTTGATAGGGTTGCTCTGAATTATTTCTCTCCTTATTTTCCTATTATGTTTTGTTGAAGCAGTGTTAGAAAGTATTAAGTTTACTAGATATATGTTTCTAGAGGTGGCGGGGCCGTGGTGGATTTAGTGCACCTCCAGTTGAAATCAGACTCACAGATCGTGCGTTTGGTTTCTTGTCCAGTTATCCCTTTAGTGGATTACCGGAACTCTCAGGTGAAAGGGTAGGGAATGGGCAGCCCGTCCTACCCGGGGATTGGGGAGGGGTCTGGGGACCTCTGTTTTGCTATGTTCAGCTCATGTTACATGTATGACAGTTATGCGGATCAATTTTTAGTGACATATCTATTCCCCCTATTACTTTATCTCACCTCTCTCCTCTCCCTTTCTCTTTCCTCCTACTTGAGCGCTCCCAGGTTCTGCACTCGCTTATGGCTTCTCCTCCCAGGTCTGATGCTCCAGACGAGCTTACTACAAGTGATCCACAAATACAGGTAAAACCTCTCTCATAAGCAAAGCCCCATCACACTCAATTTATGACTGATCTCCCCAAGGCTCATCCAACACTTAACTTTGTTTCACACAATACTCAGGGACTGAACTCCCCTGTCAAGAGGAGGAAAATCTATCATTCAATGCACACGGATATTCTCTTCCTACAGGAGACCCATTTTAACATATCATACAAACCTACATTCCTCCATCGTAACTTCCCCCAATTTTTCATTTCATCTGCACCCAACAAAATTAAAGGAGTGGCTATATGTTTCGCTAAACATATCAATCTCTCTCAACCTCACACGATTATAGACCCTCTGGGACGTTATTTACTTGTTTCTGGGAACATAGATGGTGAAATGTTCACCTTGGTTTCATATTACTCTCCTAATAAAGGTCAACGGGCATTTTTTGAATCTATGCTACACAAACTCCGCCCTCATTTTAAGGGAACAACTATCATGGGGGGGACATAAATTTAGCTTTTGACTTCTCCCTGGATAAGTCAGGAGATGGACTAACGAAACCCAAACGCCCTACTAGACACAGCGTTAAAGTAGCTAAGTTGTTGCATGAGGCGGGATTGGCAGATGCCTGGAGGGAATCTAACCCTCGTTCTAAGGATTATTCACACTTCTCAGCACCCCATAATTCCTACGCCAGGATAGACCACATCTTTATACATGCCTCTACAATCCCTTTGATTGTGCGGTCACGGATTGTGGACTCTCCGCAATCGGACCACTCAGTGGTGACTCTAGCCACCCATAGAAGTTCAGGTCATAGAGAATGCAACCGTTGGCGCCTTCAGGAATCCATCCTGAACGATCCCATACAGGCCACTATCATAGAGAAATCCATTAAAGAATACTTTAATCTAAACTCCACGACGGACATTTCACCGTCCACAGTCTGGGCTGCTCATAAAGAGGTGATCAGGGGGAAACTAATGCAATTAACAGCTTCACTGAAAGCAGAACACAAAAGCAATATGATCAAATTGACTGCGAACTTTCGTGCTCTCGCAAAAGCACACAAGCTTAATCCCAGTGCTGAGACCCTGACTCAGCTGGATAGGGCCCAAGCTCTTCTCAATCTGCACTTAACGACAGCGGCGGAAAGGCACCTCAAGTGGACAGGGGCACGTTTTTACTCCCAGAAAGATAAGATAGGGGCGAAATCAGCGGTAAAACTTACTCCTAAACCTCGCCAACTGGTATTCCCCAAAATTAAATTGAACTCAGGCGACCTGACCCAGAATCCCACCAAGATTATGGAAGCATCCCAACAATTTTATGCGGAACTTTACAGACTGCAAAGCCAACAATCCGGACAATCACGGGGAGACTTCTTCGACTCCCTGCCTTTGCCTTCATTATCTTCAGAACATAGGGATCTGCTTGAAAGCCCCTTCTCAGTCACGGAGGTTCTGGACACTATTAACTCCTTGAAGCTTGGCTCCTCCCCTGGTCCTGATGGGTTTTCCACCGGGTATTATAAAAAATTTGGGGAAACGTTAGCCCCACCTCTCACAAAGGCCTATCTCCTTAATTAACAACGACATAAAGATTATGACCAAGATCCTAGCAAATAGAATAGCCACCTTTATCCCCTCATACATATATAATGAACAGGTAGGGTTCATACCTGGGAGGCAAGGCCCAGATCAGAATAGAAGGACAATAGATGTTATCTCCCTCCTTAAATCTAGCTGGGATGGAGGTGCCCCCCAATCAGGTTTTATTCTCTCTATTGACCTTCACAAGGCGTTCGATTCAATTGAATGGAACTACCTTTCCGAAACCTTCAGAAGATGGAACTTCAGCCCCCATTTCCTAAATATAATCGATTCTATGTACTTTAATCCCTCTGCCCAAGTGCGGTTGATGGGAAGATATTCGACCTCCTTTCCAATCGGGAGGGGCACTAGGCAGGGCTGCCCCCTTTTGCCCCTTCTCTTTGCGATGGCTATTGAATCATTGGCCATAGCAATTAGAACAAACCCTGATATCAAGGGAGTGACATGCGGGGACCAGGAACACAAATGCGCACTTTATGCGGATGATCTCTTGCTATATAATACCTCCCCTCTAATAACCACTCCGAACATTTATGGGGTCCTGAACTCATTTAGCAAACTCTCCGGCTGAAAGGTTAATATGTCCAAATACTTGGCTTTAAATATCACTGTTGCTCCCAACATAGTGACACAACTAACTAATAACTTAGAATTTTCTTGGGCCCCCATGACCATCCCTTATCTGGGGATTAATTTAACCCCAGACGTAAATAACCTCTTTAAAGTTAATTACCCCACCATGTTCAACAGGTGCAGGGAGGAGTTACAAAAGTGGACGAGGTGTGCTCTGTCCTGGCTGGGAAGAATACACGCTGTCAAGATGACTCTCCTTCCCCGTCTCTTATATCTATTCCGTTCTCTGCCAATCCTGCTTCCAAGGAACACTATCGCAAATTACAATCGGAGATTACTCGTTTCGTTTGGGGCAATAAGGGCTACAGATGTCCATCCAAAATCCTATATCGCCTTAAATCACAGGGAGGATTAGGTCTCCCAGATCTATGGAACTACTTTCAAGCGGCGCAATTGTCGCAAATCTCTATCGTTTTCTCTAAAGGCCCAAAACACGAGTGGCTCTCAATGGAAAGGCTACACCCCAAAACACCATTGATTACCTCTTGTGGTGTGACCCTACACATAGACCGGCTATAATGGCCCCCACCCTTTCCCACTCAATAGCAACATGCACTAAACTACTTAAATTCCCCTCCCTTACCTCGCAGCTCAGGCCTTTATCCCACATATTTCACAACACCAAATTTCTACCGGGAGAAAATATCCGAGCATTCAGATGGTGGACTGACAAAGGCCTTTACCGGATCGGACATTTCCTATCCCCAGCTGGCCCCCTTACCCTGTCTTATTGCAAGCTTAATCTAGAAGTGCCGGACATGGAACAGTTCCGTTTTACACAAATCTCCCACTTCTTACACTCTATCTGGTCTGACAAATCGGTCCCGCCCTCAATAACCCCATATAAACATTGGTGCTCGAACATTACGGAACAAAAGGGAGGAATCTCTTTGATTTATAACGCACTTCAGTCTAATCTGGATAAGCCGTCCTACGCAAAGACCTGGGAGGAGGATACAGGCAAAGTCTGGCAGACGACAGCCTGGTTCATGTCCTGGACTCGCTCTTACAAAGGTATTTGTAACATCTCCCTTATAGAGGCCAGTCTAAAGGTTCTGACCAGATGGTATTATGTTCCATCCAGGCTGGCATTGATATACCCCGGCACCTCACCTCTCTTTTTTCGGGGCTGCGGCCTAGAGGGTTCTATGCTACATACATGGTGGACTTGTCCCCGCATCAGAACTTTTTGGAAGATAACCTTTCGTACAATCAGCAAACTGATTAAGATCTCGGTAGCCCCCAATCCACATATTGCCTTATTTAACCATGATATACCCAATACACCTAAGCACTTACGGATATTATCATACTTAATTTTATTGGGTGCTAAAATCACCATAGCAAAAGCCTGGAAGAGAACCACAGTCTCCTTTCAGGCTTGTAAGAGGAAGGTTTCCTGGATTATGTCCCAGGAACAAACAGTAGCGAAACTGGTTGACAAAATTGAGAAGTTTAATACCATCTGGGAACCTTGGGCCACGTTTTGTAACATATCTCTCATACCGGGTATTGAACTTGACACAAGCTCAGCCTCTGTTATCAAATAAACCTATCTCCACCTTCTCTTTTCTTTCTTTTCCCTTTTCACATGTTTTCTGTCTTCCCTTCTAGAGAGTGATCAGATCCTGCTATCTCTCAGGTATAATAAGATCTAATTCCACACGGAGAAGAGCTTTCGAGAGATTGTTAATTGGAGTATCGGTGGGACCCTTCCTCCCTCTCATTAGAGATTAAACAGGCACCACAGTAACGAACTGGAAGTTGGGGGCTCCGTTCTGTTAGCCCTTAAACCAATTTTCAATGTTCCTGGGGAATCGGCTGGTCCGGGCAGAGCCTAAACACACCTACAGGAAGATCCCAATAGGGGGTGTGTGTGAGGGCTCCCGAGGCCATTTGACGTTTATCCTCTGGGAGTGAATTCCTACTCAGGCCTGTCCTTCTGTATTGGGGAGGTTCCCCGGATATCTCTAATATGTTCATGCAGATCTAATGAGCCGCATCTATCTGGCGGTCTCTAGAGTCCCATGAGGGACTTCACTGAGGGATATTCACATGTTAGTAGATCCTCATAAGGTATTCCTGTGACCCAGGAGACCTGGCTTAGTTCCCTATCATTCAGGAATGTTTATACTATGTACATGAGAATTTTTAAGAGTTTATATAAATAATCTTTTCTTTCTGTTGCATAGTTACTTCAATTTTTTTTTTTTTTTTTTAAGTTTACCTTTCACTCTGTGCCTCACAGAACGGTTTAATACTCTACTAGATCTCGGTTAACTGTAGGACACAAAAGAGATTTATACAGCATCTGAGAACTAATTAGGGTGTGACAGATTTATGTCTATTCATTTGATCTAGATTGTAATTATCGCTCATAACCATATAACAATTTTCATGTTACGTTACCGCATTCTTCAGAAATGTATGCAATTTCATGTGTGTTATGTAAAAAACATCAATAACATGATTTGAAAGAAAAAAGTTCAGTGTGCTTCTCAAATTAAAACCAAATAGTAATGTGAATATAAAGAAATATGCCTCCTCTCCCAGTCGATGCCTGTTTAGGAGAAACGTAGCGTTGGGTGGTCACCACACTCTCAGCTGATCGGCTTCAGCATCAGCTGTGTTTTTTAACTGCAACGGTGTTTTACCCTGCCAATGCTTTGATGTCAGTTGTCCATTCATGGATTAAAGCATTTTAAACTACTGCACAATGAAGTGCTTCTTTTTCTTTTAAAATATACCATTTCCTGCTATGAGTGGTCTTGCTGGAGCAGCTAAAAGAGGAGAGTGTTCCAGATTGCCGCCTCTGAAATTTCAACTATCAGGCGTGGAGGGAAGTCTATCTCTACTCAAAGACCAGCTATTCCAGACCCCGAGAGGAGTTTTGTTCAGGCTTGCATGATCTCTGTGGTGGGGATCCATCAAATCTGGTAAGCAGCCCCCTTTTCCTATTTCTGTACTGTCTTAGAAGATCCATGGAAGATTTACTGAAAACTTAAAGAGGAATCACACCTCCGGTTCATGATACCATCATTTTCCATATGAACTATAATTTTTTCATTTCTTTATATTCACATTACTATTTGGTTTTAATTTGAGTAGCGTACTGAACTTTTTTCTTTATACTGTACAAAACCTCATGTTCAAGGTTTTTTAGTTGCAGCACTCAGGATTATTTATGTTTCATATATTTGCGATTTTGTGTGTTTTTTATGCACTTTTAAAATAGAGTTTCACTAATTTAAATTCCATATTGGTTCATCACAGTTGGGGGTAGCGCGGAACGTCTACCACAACATGTGTCATGTACCTCATGCATACACGAGTCTATGAGACACGTGTCATGTGCCTCATGCAGACATGAGTCTATGCGACATGCATCATGTGCCTCACGCAGACAAGAGTCTATGCGACATGCGTCATGTGCCTCACAGAGACATGAGTCTATGCGACATGTATCATGTGTCTTACTCAGACATAAGTCTATGCGACATGTGTCATGTGCCTTACGCAGATATGAGCCTCTGCGACATGTGTCATGTGCCTTACGCAGACATGAGCCTCTGCGACATGTGTCATGAGCCTTACGCAGACATGAGCCTGTGCAACATGTGTCATGTACCTTACACAGACACGAGTTGAGTCTATGCGACACAAGTCTATGCACCTTATGCGGACATGTGTGGCTTTTGCAGACATGACTTGAGTCTATGCAACACAAATCTATGCTAAGGTGACCAGATTTTTAAAATGAAATCTAGGGACATATTTGTTTTTTATTGGCAAATGATAAACTATTTTATAAGCATATCTTCCTCAAATGATATATGCAGTGTATGTGGTATGTGTTTATGGAATGATTGTATGATATATATACGTTATTTCTCACATTTCATCCATGAGATGAAAAAAAGATACCTAGAATTTTTTGGAATATGACTACCAACTGTTATGGAGAGAGGATAGAGAAAAAACTTGGAGGGAGGAATGGGGCCCCAAAATTACAGTAAAATCCAATCCAGGCAGAGGCGGCTCCAGACAATGTTTTTGTTGGGGTGCTATAGTGGTGCTTGAAGTAAAAGCGAGGGTACTAATGCGGCACGCTTCTGCACACCTGTGGGAGTGGCCAGCAAGTGGCAGTTTCTTCATGGCATACAATGTGATCAGTATGTCCTGGCCTCTGTATACCAATAAAAAGCCAAAAAGCGCAGCACAAACCTAAACTTCATCTATACAATTCTACAAATGGACTTATAAGTGCAACTGTAAAACCTATAAATGAATATCTGGTGCAAATCAACCAATGTATTTCAATATAGTGGTGATAGTGTCACCTCCTCTGCATAAATATTTTGAGGATTTGCAGAGCTTCAATGTGCAAATAATGGTGAAACCCCCTACATACAATAATAATAACATAGTAGTGATGGTGTCACCCTCTCTGCAAAATGTAAGAAATATTGCAGAACTGCAATGTGCAAATAGTGGTGAAACCCCTATATATAATAGTAAAATGTACACTTAATGTACATATTTTACATATTTATTTTATTTATTTCCAGTACTTATATAGCACCGTCAATTTACGCAGCGATTTACATATACATTGTACATTCACATCAGTCCCTACCCTCAAGGAGCTTACAATCTAAGGTCCCTAACTCACATTCATACATACTAGGGACAATTTTAGACAGGATCCAATTAACCTACCAGCATGTCTTTGGAGTGTGGGAGGAAACCGGAGTACCCGGAGGAAACCCACGCAGGCACAGGAAGAACATGCAAACTCCAGGCAGGTAGTGTCGTGGTTGGGATTTGAACCAGCAACCCTTCTTACTGCTAGGTGAAAGTTCTATCCACTACACCACTGTGCCGCCCTGCATATTATTATTTTTATTATTATTATTATTATTTATAGGGAGTTTCACCACTATTTGCACATTGCAGCTCTGCAATATTTCTTACATTTGAAAGAAAGGGTGACACCATCACTACTATGTTCTAATACACTGGTTGATTTGCATCTCTGTTATTATTATTGTACAGTATATAGGGGTTTCACCATTATTTGCACATTGAAGCTCTGCAACTTGTTAAAATATTTTTGCAGAGGGGGATAACAGCACCACTACTATATTGTAAAACATTGGTTGATTTGCACTGGATATTTATTTATAGGTTTTACCATTGCACTTATAGGTCCATTTTTACAATTTTATAGCTAAAGTTTAGGGCAGCACTGCATTTTTTGCTTTTTATTGATTTGCTTTAGATGAGGGAACCAACTAACAAGATCCTCTTATTGCTTTTGATATTTTTTTAGTTACATGGTAGTTGCTTTACCTGATTTGTTATGTCTTCTGTATACTGGTAACCACTAGCCATGCATATTGGTGGTCAGTGTGCCCCTGTGTGCTGGTGCTACATCCAGGGTGCAGGAGGGTGCTGGGTTTAGGGCTCAGGAAGATGCTACGTGCAGGGTGCAGGGCTGAGAAGGATGCTACGTGCAGGGCGCAGAGCTCAGGAGTATGCTACATGCAGGGTGCAGGGCTCAGGAGGATGCTTCCTGTAGGGTGCAGGGCTCAGTAGGATGCTATGTGCAGGGCTCAGGAGGATGCTACGTACAGAGTGCAAGGTTCAGAAGTGCGTTTCGTAAAGAGATGGTCAGAGACTGCAGACATAGTACAGGAGATGGTCACAAACTGCAGACATAGTACATGAAACGGTCAGAGACTGCAGACGCAGTACAGGAGATGGTCATAGACTGCAGACATAGTACAGGAGACTGGAACTATGTCCTGGGGTCTGATGAGACTAAGATAAACTTATTTGGTTCAGATGGTGTCAAGCGTGTGTGTCGGCAACCAGGTGAGGAGTACAAAGACAAGTGTGTCTTGCCTACAGTCAATCATGGTGGTGAGAGTGTCATGGTCTGGGGCTGCATGAGCACTAGGGAGCTACAGTTCATTGAGGGAACCATGAATGCCAACATGTACTTTGACATACTGAAGCAGAGCTTGATCCTCTTCCTTCAGGGACTGGGCCGTAGGGCAGTATTCCATCATGATAACGATCCCAAACACACCTCCAAGATGACCACTACCTTGCTAAAGAAGCTGGGGGTAAAGGTGATGGACTGGCCAAGCATGTCTCCAGACCTAAACCCTATTGAGCATATGTGGGGCATCCTCAAACGGAAGGTGGAGGAGTGCAAGGTCTCTAACATCCACCAGCTCTGTGATGTCATCATGAAGGAGTGGAAGAGGACTCCGGTGGCAACCTGTGAAGCTTTGGTGAACTCCATGCCAGGAGGGTTAAGGCAGTACTGGAAAAAATGGTGGCCACACAAAATATTGACACTTTGAGCCCAATTTGGACATTTTCACTTAGGGATGTACTCACTTTTGTTGCCAGTGGTTTAGACATTAATAGCTGTGTGTTGAGTTATTTTTAGGGGACAGCAAATTTACACTGTTATACAAGCTGTACACCCACTACTTTACATTGTAGCAAAGTGTAATTTCTTCAGTACTGTCACATGAAAAGATATAATAAAATATTTACAAAAGTTTGAGGTGTGTACTTTTGTGAGATACTGTATTATACAGGAGATGGTCAGAAACTGCGGATATTATACATGAGACGGTCAGAAAATACTCCACTGAAAAGCAAGCCATGCTTAGGTCACTTTTCAGAGGCATTTAACAAGCAGTGAGGAGGTGATATTTCCTTACTGCCTGTTTAACCACCTAAATACCACTTGAAAGCACAGAGGACAAAGTACTGTTATAGGCTGAAAAAACAAAGCTCTTTGGCTGCAGTTAAGGAAAGGAGGGGAAGGAAGGAAGGAAGAAGCTCACTCAGTTCAGTCACAGTGGCTTAAAGTGTACAATGTAGCTGTTGGCTGCTCCATTAACTTCACATCCTATTCACACACAGCACATGGGCTGCCAGAGTGTGGGTGGACACAGGGAGCGAGGGGCGAGAAGAAGCAGAGCCGATCCAGCATCTACCATTCATATGGAAGGGGGGCTGTGCTGTCCGTGCTCCATAAGAACAGAACACAGACACTCAGCCCTGTGACAGATGCAGCCATTTCTGTATTCACAGAAGGTTGGCAACACTGATGGGCATACTACACGGCGGCACTGTTCTGACACCCCGCAACGTGTGGCACCCAGGGAAGACCTCCCCTCCACTCCCCCTGTTGATATGCTACTGGCGCTGCCCCTGAATCCGGGGACAAAAGCGGGGACAAATTTAGAGCTGGGACAGTCTGCTCAGTCTGGGGACTGTCCCCGGAAGCCGGGAATGTCTGGTCAGCCTAGTATATGCGCCTTATGCAGACATGTTTTTAGCAACCATGTGCTTTTAGCAAGCCATGTGCTTTTAGCAAACATAAGCCTTCAACAAACAAAAGCTTTTAGCAGCATAAGTTTTTTAGCAACATAAGCTTTTCGCAAACTTTTAGCAAGCATGAGCTTTCAGCAAGCATAAGCCTCTGGCAAGCATAAACTTTTAACAAACATAACCCCAGTTTGCAAGTATGCACCTATTCAACTGCACCAGACCGCATACTAGTTTTGTGCCAAATGTGCATTATTCTGGAGACACACCACTTTAAAGTGCACTGCTAGGGGTGTATTGACCTACAGTTGTACAGGCACCCAGATTAAGCAGAGAGTATGCAGTATATAATCATGACTTCTGGCCACAGTTCTCCCATAGTAACTACTCACACTTCACTAGTATCCATGGCTGCTGTTATATCTGAAGAGGCCAGCTGAACCTGCTGAGCACATGGCCAATAGGGATGAGCCAAACATCCCCCTGTTCGGTTAGCACCAGAACTTGCGAACAGGCAAAAAATTTGTTCGAACACGCGAACACCGTTAAAGTCTATGGGACACAAACATGAATAATCAAAAGTGCTAATTTTAAAGGCTTATATGCAAGTTATTGTCATAAAAAGTGTTTGGGGACCTGGGTCCTGCCCCAGGTAACATGGATCAATGCAAAAAAAAGTTTTAAAAATGGCCGTTTTTTTCGGGAGCAGTGATTTTAATAATGCTTAAAGTGAAACAATAAAAGTGTAATATCCCTTTAAATTTCGTACCTGGGGGGTGTCTATAGTATGCCTGTAAAGGGGCGCATGTTTTCCGTTTTTAGAACAGTCTGACAGCAAAATGACATTTCAAAGGAAAAAAAGTCATTTAATACTACTCACAGCTATTAATGAATTGCCGGTCTGACAAAACACATAAAAGTTCATTGATAAAAATGGCATGGGAATTCCCCACAGGGGAACCCCGAACCAAAATTTAAAAAAAATGACGTGGGGGTCCCCCTAAATTCCATACCAGGCCCTTCAGGTGGAAGGAAACCCTGAACCAAAATTAAAAAAAAAATGGTGTGGGGTCCCCCTCAAAATCTATACCAGACCCTTCAGGTCTGGTATGGATTTTTAAGGGGAACCCCGCGCCAAAATTTAAAAAAAAAATGGCATGAGGTCCCCCTAAAAATCCATACCAGACCCTTATCCCAGCACGCAACCTGGCAGGCTGCAGGAAAAGATGGGGGGGGAGAGTGCCCCCCCTCCTGAACTGTACCAGGCCACATGCCCTCAACATTGGGAGGGTGCTTTGGGGTAGCCCCCCAAAACACCTTGTCCCCATGTTGATGAGGACAAGGGCCCCATCCCCACAACCCTGGCCGGTGGTTGTGGGGGTCTGCAGGCAGAGGGCGTATCGGAATCTTGAAGCTCCCTTTAACAAGGGGACCCCCAGATCCCTACCCTCGCCCCTGTGTGAAATGGTAGGGGGGTACTTACTCCTACCATTTCACTAAAAAACTGTCAAAAATGTTAAAAATTAGAAGAGACAGTTGTTGACAATTCCTTTATTTAAATGCTTCTTCTTTCTTCCAGCTCCTTTATTCTTTCTTCTATCTTCTTTCAGTTTCTTCCTCCATCTTCTTCTTCTTCTTCTTCTTCTTCTGGTTCTTCTGGTTCTTCCTCCAGTCATCGCGGCGTCATCGTCTTCTTCCCTTCTTCTCCTCGGGCCGCTCCGCATCCATGATGGCATGGAGGGAGGCTCCTGCTGTGTGACACTTCTCCTCTTCTGACGGTCCCCTTGTTAAAGGGGGCTTCCAGATTCCAATAAGCCCCCCCGCCCTCAGACCTCCCACAACCACCGGCCAGGGTTGTGGGGATGAGGCCCTTGTCCTCATCAACATGGGGACAAGGTGTTTTGGGGGCTACCCCAAAGCACCCTCCCAATGTTGAGGGCATGTGGCCTGGTACGGTTCAGGAGGGGGGCGCTCTCTCATCCCCCCGCTTTTTGTGCAGCCTGCCAGGTTGCGTGCTCGGATAAGGGTCTGGTATAGATTTTTAGGGGGATCCCACGCCATTTTTTTTTTATTTTGGCGTGGGGTTCCCCTTAAAATCCATACCAGACCTGAAGGGCCTGGTATGGAATTTAGGGGGACGCCCACGTCATTTTTTTTTTTTGATTTTGGTTCGGGGTTCCCCTGTGGGGAATTCCCTTGCCATTTTTATCAATGAACTTTTATGTGTATTGTCAGACCGGCAATTCATTAATAGCCGTGAGTAGTTTAAATGACTTTTTTCCTTTGAAATGTCATTTTGCTCGTCAGACTGTTCTAAACACGGGAAACATGCTCCCCTTTACAGGCATACTATAGACACCCCCCAAGTATGAAATTTAAAGGGATATTACACTTTTATTGTTTCACTTTAAGCATTATTAAAATTACTGCTCCCGAAAAAACGGCCGCTTTTAAAACCTTTTTTTGCATTGATCCATGTCCCCTGGGGCAGGACCCAGGTCCCCAAACACTTTTTTATGACAATACCATGAATATAAGCCTTTAAAATTAGCACTTTTGATTTCTCCCATAGACTTTTAAAGGGTGTTCCGCGGCATTCGAATTTGCCGCGAACACCCCAAATTGTTCGCTGTTCGGCGAACAGCCGATGTTCGAGTCGAACATGAGTTCGACTCGAACTCGAAGCTCATCCCTAATGGCCAACACTTCACTGCCTCCACTTCCTGCCTATATAGAAATAGGCCCCTGCACACTCTAGTGGCTGGAGGAAAAATGGCAGCCCATACGCCTAAGAAGTACACAGAGCATGTTTCAAACAGCACACTGCCCCTAGGGGCTACTGAGAGAACACAAGTCAGATTTTATTTATTTTTTAAAAAGAAACTGCAAACCTATGAAGACTTGCCATTCCTGCTGCAGGACTCTGAACATAACAGGAGGCCAATTTCACCCATCACTGTGAGCTTTGTCATAAAAGACCTTCAGACACTGGGCCCCCCTTAATGTGGGGTCCACTCCCCTGAACCTGTATAGTACCCTGCAGGAAAGCACCTTGGGCAGAACAAACCCCTGCACAGGGTTCCATTAAACAGGCTCGAGCACCGTAAGGTCGCATTACAGGCAAAACCTCGAGGAATCATCTCTCCTTCCAATGAGGCTCGGGTACCATCCATTTTGGCTGACTGCTTTTTCAAATGGATCCGAATGAAGTCCATGATTCTAAATAGAACTTTCCAGACCTCCAAGTATACTCCAAGAGCACATGTATCACATCAGTGACCATTTTCACCTAACAGACACTGGCGAAAAAAATGAGGTACTTCCTGGGTAGGAGGGGTTATATAGGGGGGACTTCCTGTTTGACTATCTGCCAGTGTCCATCCACCAATAGATGGCGTATAACCCATGTAGTCATTATTATGGTTGCTCTGTGTCCCGTGATGTACAATAAAGATCCATAACAGTCCTGATAACTTCTTTTTACTTCAATACCTTACTTTTCATTTTCTTTTTCTTCCTTTACTGCTCTCACTCCAATCTTCAGTTATTTTCTCAAGCAGTTTCGCCTCTACACCGCCCCCCATACCTTTACTCACTTGAAATGCATGTAGAGCACAAACACATACCTGCTTTTTCTAAATAACCACACCGGCTCATGAAGATTTAGTTTCTTTCGTAATGGTTTATTTTTATACAGGATTTATATAGCACCAATGCTTTACAATATAAAGGGAGACAATACAGCAACAATACAATTCAATACAAGAGGGTTAGGAGGGCCCTGCTCTATGAGCTTACAATAGATTATTTGTAACATCTTAACTTTTAACTTTTAATAACCCATGCATCTTTTACAATATTTCTTTTTTTTGCCATGCTTATACAGCGTAAATTTGTTTAATTGGTGATACAAAGCCTCTACTTTATCTATCAAGCTCCAGCTTCATTCACATTATGTGTCTTGTCTCAAAGTAGCAAGTTTCACTGCTGAATTATCTCCTGTACTGCTTGAATCTTTGTTAAATCTTCCTTCTTAAGAAACCTAAAAATTTAATGAAAGTCAGTTAAATATATTAATAATATAAGTGGACATAAACCCGATTCATGAAATTTGAGCTGGGCACATATATCTATAGTGTTTTCTTATCTTTCTCCAAAGCACTGAGTCCTGTGACTTTCTCCTACTCCGTAGCTCTGTTATCAGCATGATAACTTCTGACAAGTTCTCCGACACAGGACATAAAAGCAGCCTGAAATTTGTGCTTGTTTGCTGTTATAAATAGATTAGCAGACAGCTTGTCTTCTCACAGCAGAGCTCTGCACATTCCTTCCTTCCTTTGCCAATGTGGAGTGGGGGTGTGTGCCTTTCCTCCAATCACCTGTCTTGGTTGTATGCCCAGACTTCACACTCAGTGCTGAACAGGAAGAGAAAATCTGTAACACGTTGTGCACGTTCTAAAGGATATATAAAGCTGAAGACTGCAGATATGCATGTAAAACTTATGTAGGGAGATTTGTTTCATCTCTCTGTATCATCTGAGGCTGTTCACTTCACTGGGTATATGGGAGGGTTTACATCAACTTTAACACCTTTACCTTCCTTTTTCTGCACCTCTTCACATTAATTCTCTCATTACCAACTTCTACTTTGTATGATGCTCTGTATCCAGTGCACTATTACCATGTTTTAAAGCGGTAGTAAACCATTGTTTTTTAAACCCTGCAAAGTAAAGGCATATTGTGCTAGTATGCATCGCATACTAGCACATTATGAAATACTGTAGAACAAAGCCTTTACCCGATCTTCCTTCTGGGTTCACGTCCTCCGGCCGTCTGATTGGCCATGCCGCAATGACATCGCTCCCGCACATGCGCATGGGAGTCACATATCATGGCACAGAGCCCCGAATTATATGTATATTCATTTAAAATGCATACGCCGGTGACATCACCGATTGTGCAGGTTTAGGAGATATTCATAGTACCTACAGGTAAGCCTTGTTATAGGCCTACCTGTAGGTACAAGTTTACAGAAAGGGTTTTCTTTGACTTTAAATTCTTCTCCACCCAACATGAAAAGTTCTGCTTTGTATGAAGACATGCATGCCGAATCATTTTTTGAGCTTCACCCATCTGCTGCAACTGTTTCTAGGCAATAATTAGGTTGCATTTAATTGATGTTATAGTGATTGTTAATGGATTTTTGAGACTTTGTGGATGGAGGGCAGAGGATGGAACCCAGGGTGGTAAGTCTGCCTGACATGAAATATTGGTCTAGAGCAGTGATGGCGAACCTTGGCATCCCAGATGTTTTGGAACTACATTTCCCATGATGCTCAACTACACTGCAGAGTGCAAGAGCATTGTGGAAAATGTAGTTCCAAAACATCTGGGGTGCCAAGGTTCGCTATTACTGGTCTAGAGTAAAGTGCTGTTTAACCACCTCAAAACCAGCATGTTTTTTCATTGCCAAAAAATGGTGGCAAAAATTAGATCACTACTTTTTTCCCAAATAAGTTATTTTGGAGGTGTTTGTACTGTCCTCGCATTTTTATTTGACAATTATATCATAAATTAAGGGGAACAGTTTTTTGAATGTTTGGTCTTTTGTCTAATAAATACCAGAAAAACCTCTATCAATCTACATACATAGTAGGTGAGGTTGAAAAAAGACACAAGTCCATCAAGTCCAACCTATGTGTGTGATTATAGGTCAGTATTACTTTGTATATCCGTATGTTGAGGTCATTCAGGTGCTTATCTAATAGTTTTTGAAACTATCAATGCCCCCTCCCCTCTCTGAGACCACAGCCTGTGGGAGGGAATTCCACATCCTTGCTGCTCTTACAATAAAGAACCCTCTACGCAGTTTAAGGTTAAACCTCTTTTCTTCTAATTTTAGTGAGTGGCCACATGTCTTATTAAACTCCCTACCGCGAAAAAGTTGTATCCCTATTGTGGTGTCACCATTATTGTATTTCTAATTTGAAATCAAATCCCCTCTCAAGCCTCTCTTCCCCAGAGAGAATAATTTCAGTGATCGCACCCTTTCTTCATAACTAATATTTTCAGATCCTTTATTAGCTTTGTCGACCTTCTTTGTACTTGCTCCATTCCCAGTACATCCTTCCCGAGGACTGATGCCCAGAACTGGACAGCATACTTCAGATGTGGCCGGACCAGAGTCTTGTAGAGTGAGAGAATTATCACTTTATCCCTACAGTTAATCCCCTTTTTAATGCATGCCAATATTCTGTTTGCTTTGTTAGCAGCAGCTTGGCATTGCATGCTATTGATGAGCCTATCATCTACTAGGACCCCCAGGTCCTTTTCCATCCTAGATTACCCCAGAGGTTCTCCCCTAGTGAGTAGATTACCTTCATATTTTTGCCACCCAAATGCAATGCATTATTTTACATTTTTATACATTGAACCACATTTGCCATGTAGTTGCCCATCCCATGAATTTGTTCAGATCTTCTTGCAATGTTTCCGCATCCTGCAGAGAAGTTATTGTTCTGCTTAGCTTAGTGTCACCTGCAAATACAGAGATTGAGCTGTTTACCCCATCCTCCAGGTGGATTATGAACAAATTAAACAGGATTGATCCCAGCACAGAACCCTGGGGGACCCTATTTCCCACCGCTGACCATTCTGAGTACTCCCCATTTATCTCTACCATTTGAACTTGCTCTTGTACCAGTTTTCAATCCACGTACTCACCCTATGGTCCACGCCAATGGACCTTACTTTGTACAGTTAACGTTTATGGGGAACTGTGTCATATGCTTTTGCAAAGTCCAGATACACCACGTCTATGGGCCTTCCTTTATCTATGTGGCAGCTCACCTCCTCATAGAAGGCTAATAGATTGGTTTGACAAGAATGATTCTTCATGAATCCATGCTGATTACTGATAATGATACCGTTTTCATTACTAAAATCTTGTATATAGTCCCTTATCAACCTCTCCAAGAGCTTGCATAGTAGTGATGTTATGCTAACTGGTCTGTAATTCCAAGAGATGTATTTTGGCCCTTTTTTAAATATTGGTGCTACACTGGCTTTTCTCCAATAAGCTGGTACCATTCCAGTCAGTAGACTGTCAGTAAAAATTAGGAACAATGGTCTGGCAATTACTTGACTGAGTTCCCTAAGTACCCTCGGGTTCAAGCCATCTGGTTCTGGTGATTTATTTTAGTTTTCCAAGTCTATTTCTAATTCTGTCCTCTGTTAGCCATGAGGGTGCATCCTGTGATGTGTCATGAGGACAAACACTGCAGTTGTGGTTACTGAAGCCCACCAATTCCCTTGTGAAGACTGTAGAGAAGAATAAATTCAATACCTTCGCCATTTCCCCGTCCTTTGTAACCAGATGTCCTTCCTCATTCTTTATGAGGCCAATATGTTCTGTCCTCCTTTTTTTACTGTTTATAAACTTAAAGAATGTCTTGGGATTTTTTTTGCTCTCCTCCACTATGTGTCTTTTGTGTTCTATCTTAGCCACCCTAATTACACCCTTACATATCTTGTTGAATTCTTTGTAAAGTCTGAATGCTGATGATGATCCCTCAGCCTTGTATTTTTTGAAGGCCTTCTCCTCTGCTTTTATATGCATTTTTACATTAGAGTTAAACCATCCAGTACTTTTGTTTGCTCTTTTAAATTTGTTTCCCAATGGGATGCACTGGCTAATGCCCTTATTTAATATGCTCCTCAAGCAAACCCATCTCTCTTCCGTGTTCTTTGTTTCTAAGATTTTATATCTTCTAGCAAGCTTTATAGTTTAGGGAAGTTGGCTCTTTTGAAATTCAGTGTCTTTGTTTTTCCCCTGTGTTTCCTATTTGTGTTATTTATACTGAAGCCAATTGACAAAATGCGTGGTCCCCTCCGCCCGGTCTTTATCTGGATAATTAAAATCCCCAATATGATAACACTTCCCATTATTTCTGCTAATCCAAATTGTGATAGGAGTTATGTCTCCCCCTCCTCCTTCAGGTTAGTGAGCCTATAGCATACTTCCAGTATTATTTTCCCCTTGGCTTCATCCCTTTGGAGCTCTACCCATAAGGATTCCACCTCCTCCCTAGCTCACTTATTGATGTCATCTCTCACATTCACTTGTACATTATTCTTGATATATAGGCATACCCCTCCCCCTTTTCTACCCTCTCTATCCCTGCGATAAAGGGAATACCCTTGAATATTTGCCAGCCAATCATAAGAGCTGTTGAACCAGGTCTCTGAAATTCCCACAAAATCTGAATCCTCCTTGTTCAACAGTATCTCTAGTTCACCTATCTTGTCCGCCAGGCTCCTGGCATTAATGAACATGCCACGTAGTTTAGACTGGTCGCATACTGTCCTTTTATTTGGTGTTCCGAGATTGCAAATAGGACTTGTTACTATACTTACCTCGGGTTTATGTGCTTTAGTCAACCTACCACTAATGCCCCCAATACTATCCTTTGGAATATGTTCATTGTTGACTATCTTTACCTCTGGACCTTCCCCCCGTTGCCTAGTTTAAAAACCCCTCTAAATTTTTGGCCGTCTTCACTCCCAGCAGATCTTCACCCTCCTCATTTAGGTGCAGTCTGTCCCTTCCATAGAACTGGTGACCGACTGGGAAGTCAGCCCAGTCCTACAGGAACCTAAACCCCTCCTTACTACACCAGCTCCTCAGTCACTTGTTTACTTCCCTAATCTCCCTCTGCCTTTCTGATGTGGCTTGATGTACCGGTAGTTTTCCTGAGAATACTACCTTGGAGGTCCTTTTCCTCAATGTAGCTCCTAAGTCCCTAAAATTGTTCTTTAGGACACTCCATCTGCCTCTGACTTTGTCATTGGTGCCAATGTGCACCATGACAGCCGGGTCTTCCCCAGCCCCTCCCAGTAATCTGTCCACCAGGTCCATGATGTGCCGAACCCGAGCACCTGAGACAGCATACAGTTTGGCGCTTCAGGTCTTTGTGACAGATTGCCCTCTCTGTCCTTCTAAGAATTGAGTCCCCTACCACCAGAATCTGTCTATCCTTTCCCTTCGCTTGCCCCCCACTCTAACTGGAGGAGTTCTTCCCCTGGCAGCTAGGAGAGTCCCTCAGCTCCAGCAGTGCTGGTCCCTGACTGGTTTCACCAATGTCATTCAATGGAGCATACTTATTGGGATGCTCCAGCCCAGGATCGGCCTCCCTGGCACTTCCCCCTCTATCCTTTCTGACTGTCACCCATCTACACATTTCTAGTGCCTTCACCTCTTTGTCTTCACCTGCCTATGTGCTGGCCCCTGCTGGCGCCTGCTGGGTATGTTCCTGGGCTCTCCTTTAGTATGGAGGGTCTTCTCAGTGCTGACAGTTGCTTCCCTAGATTCAGAACTTGGGCTTCCAGGGACACAATATGCTTACATTTTGCACAGAGGTATTTGCCCTCAATCAGATGATCAAGGAATGCTGCAAGATTTACATCGAGTTGCATCTCCACACCCGCCGGGCATTGTACCTACTAATTTAATGAAGATTGGGGATTATATGCTGTCCAAATTACCTAACAACAACTAGCTTCCTGATGCTAATACGCAACAATATGATACACAGGTACTCACCACCCATGTGCACTCGCAGACCATGTGCACTCGCAGACAATGTGCACTCACAGACCGCATGCACTCGCAACCTACGTGCACTCGCAGACCACGTGCACTCGCAGACCACGTGCACTCGCAGACCACGTGCGCTTGCAGACCACGTGCGCTTGCAGACCACGTGCGCTTGCAGACCACGTGCGCTTGCAGACCACGTGCGCTTGCAGACCATGTGCACTTGCAGACCACGTGCACTCACAGACAATGTGCACTCGCAGCCTACGTGCACTCGCAGACCACATGCACTCGCAGCCTACGTGCACTCGCAGCCTACGTGCACTCACAATACACAGGTACACACAATACACAAGTATACACAATACACAAGTATACACAATACACAAGTACTACCGATCCACACATTACTCAAACACTCAGGTACACACACTACACAGGTACTTTGGCCACTGTTAAAACCTGTTTTCAACTCTGTTTTTTTAACTCACCACTTAGTCCAGTTCCACTAACTCTGGTTTTTAACCCACCACTCAGTCCAGTTCCACTAACTCTGGTTTTTAACTCACCACTTAGTCCAGTTCCACTTGGTCTAAGTTTCAGCAAGCAAAAAGGTGGCAGGCTCAAAATGAGTTCTACAGAAAGTTATATAGGCCTTAAGCACCTGTGACCAATTAACCACTCCCCTTAGTTAGTAGGCTTAAGGAAGGAAAGAAAAAAAGGCTTTTTAAAAAGTGACAGAGAGGGTGTTAAAAAAGCCCAAAAGAAAAAAAAAAAAAACTAAAAAATGCAACACAGCAATCACCAGCAGTCAAAAGCAAAACTTGTTCACACTCTCCACTCAAGGTTCGCACTGTTCAGCTTCCAACAAGCAAGTCTGGCAAACTCAGATGTGCTCTACAGAAAGTTATATAGGCCTTAAGCACCGGTGACCAATTAACCACTCCCCTTAATTAGTAGGCTGAAGGAAGAAAAAAAAAAGGCTGTAGAAAAAAAAGCTGTGTTGTATCTCAGTATTGAAAAAAAAAACCTGGTAATTAAGGCCTGCCTTTGTGAATTTCCTTTTAGTAAATTTGAGTCTGTGTGTATGTGTGTTTGTAAATGTCCTGTCAATTCTATATATCATATTTGATATAATAGATACATACAAAACATTCCCTATGATGTATGTTAATTAAATATTTTCTCCTTCTTGTTGTTCAATGTTTTTTTCATTCAGGCTTGAAATGTAATTAAACAGCGTAATAAATTCAAACATTTTATAAAGTCAAATCTTGTAATAATTCATCAATATGACTAAAATCAGCACAAAAGCTGAAATTCACAGATACATACGAGCATATAATGTTATATAAGTATAAAATGGAAGAAAGCTTGAGGATCTAAGTTGTTCTAGATTATAGCATATGGTATATTTCTTTGGCAAAGTGCTATGCTGTGGCAGATGGCTAATGGCTGTTTTGTAAGGCATTTCTCTCCCTAAAGTCATTTTTTAAAAAACAATCTATATATCATTTTGATTGGAAGGGATGTTACATTCATTTTTCTTACTAGAAAACTTGATATTCGAAGTGAATAAATATAATTTCTCTCAGAAGAGTCAAGTAAATTACTTAGGCATTGAAAAAGTTGTACTCTAGTGCTCAGATAGTCTACAGAGAATCAATTAGAACTTTCAAAAAAGAAAAAAAGGACATTTAATTTTACACTGAATTTCCAGTCATTTAGTATAAATTAATTGGAATATTAATTCATCAAAACAAATAATAAATAATATTCAGAACTAAATTACATTTGTCATGTATTATTTGTTAATCATTATCATATGATAAGAGCTTAACTGAAATTTAATTAAAATATCTGTGATAATTATATCTATTTTTGTATTACTGCATTACTGTATTACTCATATAGTGCTCATGTTTTCAAGTGATGTTGTGCTTTGCAAGGCAAGTTGCACTTGGTATGGGAATTTAAAGCTTAGTGAATGAGGTACAGTTTCACTGTGCAAAGAATATCCAATCGTTTGCAAGGACAGTAATAGAAAAATACTGCAGTTTTCTTGAACATTACTTGGATGATGAAAGTCAGCAGAGCTTCACCTCATTCATAAGCTCTGGGGAAAATTTCCTTGCAAATTACAACTTCCATTGCAAAGTGAACAGTCTATTTGCCTTTAGTAAATCAATCCCAATGGGAGCTGAATCAGTAATAGCCATTTTCGTTGCCAATAAGCAAGGTATTGCCAAACAAAAGCATGAGGTCTAGGCACTGCTCTGGGGTGCATGTGACAAAGCAATAAAAGTAGGGAGCAGTGATTTTAATAATGCCTAAAGTGAAACATTAAGAATGAAAAAATCCTTTAAATAACATGCCAGGGGGGTGCATATATCTTGTTTGTGAAACCGTGCATCTGCAAAATTTACCTACTTCAGTAAAACTGACATTTAGAAAAAAAAAAGCAGTTTATGTTAAAAATTAATTAACAGCTTACAGCTGTGTCTTTTTTTTTTTTTTAACAAATGGCTAGGTATTCCCTTTAACTAGGAATATTCTAAAAAAACGAGGAAAAAGCTTGTGTTTCCCACAAAATACATACCAGACCCTTGCCCAAACATGCAGCCTGGCAGGCTAGGAAAGAGGGGGATGAACAAAGAGTCCCCCTCCTGAACTATACCAGGCCTCATGCCTTCAGCATTGGGAGGGTATCTTGCCGGGGGGTCCCCCATTTGATGAAGACAAGCCCCTCCTCCCTTCTACCCTGACCTCATAATTCAGAAGCTCCCTTAAAAAATAAGATACTGTCCCCTAAAAGAATGAGTAATGGATAACCCTACTCAGTAAAGGGTACCCCTAGCCATTCACAAAAACATAAACAAGAAATAAACACACTAGCACTTTATTTAAAAAGTCCCACAATGTAAGTACATTGTCAATCACATTGCCCAATGATGCTGAAAAACACCAATACATTAGTCATACTAGAGGCGTGTTCCAAGTTTCAAGTAAAATTATGTCATTGACCAAAATTATCACTTCCCACTGCAGCTGGCGGTTTGGCTCGGTCGATTGCCAAACAACCGAACAAGTAAAAATCAGATGAAAATGAATTAAAATAAAACCAGGAGCTCATCTGCAAGGATTTTTAAGAATAATAAAAGTCAGGAAGGGGTAACCAAGACTGGCAGCAGGGAACAACACAGGAGCAAGCTATAGGTTCAAAGCAATAGCAGGCAGGAATTAAACTCAGTATTTAATGGGAAGCATGCATCTGGCTGGCAAGCAAAACAATGAAGCTAAGTGTAATAATAGTGTAGGGACTAAATACCCTCTCAGCAGCCAGTATCAGGTCGAGACTAATTACAGGGAGCTGCTGGCTGCTGGGAGATGCCTACTGGTGGTCAATGGAACTACCAGCCTCCACCCAGGGAACCACAGTGCCACCAGCAGGTGATCCAGGTCCTGATAGTAACCATGAATTATGCAGAGAATGATTGCTTTTACAAAGATACCTTATTCGTGTGGTGCAACCGTCATTTACCTGCCCTTCATGTGTGTTTGCACTTGGGTGAATACATGGGGTGACAAGGTTGCTTTTTTAATTGATTTAACTATATAATAGTGTATAATTAAATATTAATTAGCTTGCTAATATTATTAATTTAATTATATTTCACTTTTGACGCTTTTTTTTTTTTTTACTTTATTGCTATCACAATTTCCTGCCCCCTATATTATAGCATTGGGCAGGTTACAGATCCTCTTTATGGAGACCCCACTATCCCCCCCCCCCTGCACATTTTTTATTAATATTATTCAGGATTTATATTGACCTAATGTTTGCTTTTTCACTAGTTTTCTATTTTGTTCAATTTATTACATTAACAGGGGCATATGTATTTTGTCTGCTTTACTTTACCTTTTTATGTCTAATTTGTTCATTTCACTCTGTTCACCCAACTTCCTATAATCAGATAGCTATATGTACAGAATGGCTATGCAAATGCACTTCTACATGTTATGTTTATCTGGTAACATATGTCTAAGCACGTCATAATCCACTTATATATTCTAGACAACTTATGTTCCATTTACCCATTTGGGCATGTTATATCTAACAAATTGTTGTAATGTATGACACTTTATTCATGCCTCTTCAAAAGAAACCAATGGAACTAAAAGTTCAGTTGTTAGTTGGAGGTATGATTGGTTTCCCTGAAGAGATCCATTTTCAGGGATTGCCTAAAGGTGGCCAGAGTAGGAGACAGCCGGACAGATTAAGGTAGGTAGTTCCAGAGAATGGGAGAGGCTCTGAAGAAGTCCTGGAGATGAGAATGGGAGGAGGCAATAAGAGAGCTAGAGAAAAGGAGGTCTTGAGAAAAGCAAAGAGGACAGTTTGGGTGATATTTGGAGATAAGATTGGTGATATACCTCTGGACACAGTTGTGAATGGGTTTGTACAGTATATTGTTGTTAGTATTTTGATTTTAATTCACTGGGCAATGTAAAGCCAGTGGAGGGATAAGAAGAGATGGGTGGCAGACAGTGAGTGGTTGGTAATGTAGATAAGTCTGGAGGGGAAATTAATAATAGACTAAAGAGGGGAAAGCCTATGGAGAGGTAGGCTTATGAGAAGGGAGTTGCAATAGTCAAAGCGAGAGATAACAAGGTAGTGAATGAGTAGCCTTGTGGTTTCATCAATTAAAAGGAGACTAATTTTAGAGTTGTTATGGAGATTAAGTCTACAAGCTTTTGACAGCGATTGGATTTGGGGCTGAAAGGACAGGTCGGAGTCCAGGATTACACCTAGTACCCTGGCATGAGGGGGAGGGACTGATAGTTGTATTATTGATCTTGATGGAAATGTCAGGGAGGACACAAACAGCAAGAATATTACCAGCTCAGTTTTGGAAAGATTTAGGTTTGAGGAAGTAGTGCGACATCCATACTGATACAATGCCTTGAAAAAGTATTCATACACCTTGAATTTTTTCACATTTTCCACTTCACAATTATGTGCCACTTTGTGCTGGTCTATCACTTAAAATCCCAACAAAATACATTTACATTTTTGGTTGTAACATGGCAACACGTGGAAAATGTTAAAGGGTATGAATACTTTTTCAAGGCACTGTATGTCAGTTAGTAAGTTAGTAATGTGAGAGGAGACTGAAGGAGTGAGATGAGGAGTAGGAGATAAATGTGGGTGTCTTCTGCCTAGAGATAGTATTGAAAGCCATGAGAGGTTATCCATTGACCAATAGAGGAGATTTGGAAAGAGAAGAGGCAGGCCAATGAATAGAGCCTTGGGGAACCCTTACAGAAAGAGGAAGTGGAGAAGAGGAACAGTATTGTAGGTATCACTGAAGGAGCGCTGTGATAGATAGGGAGAACCAGGAAGGAGCAAAATCTTGGAAGCCAAGGGAGTGGAGTTTATTGAGAAGGAATGAGTGGCCAACAGTATCAAAGGCCACAGAAAAGTCTAGTAGTAAAAGTATGGAGTAGTGGCTGTTGGTTTTGGCAGTTAGTAAATTGTTAGTAAGTTTTAGTAGGGCAGTTTCTGTAGAGAGCTGTGAAAGCCAGACTGTAAAGGGTCAATAAGGTTGTTTTCAGTGAGGTAGGAGCTTAGACGGTTATAGACTAAGCGTTCTAAAAGTTCAAAGATGAATGGTAGCAAGGAGATAGGTCTTAAGTTGTTCAGGTGCATGCTTTAGAGGGGATGGAAAGGTGTCAGTAGAAAGAGAGCGATTGAAGATCTGAGTGAGAGAGCATAGAACAAAGAGGGTGACCATTGCAGCTAATAAAGCACAGACATTGTTGATTAGTTGTTTTGGGGCTACAGTAGCCAATGAATGACAGCTGTGAACCCAGGAGTGCTGAAATCATCATCACTTCTGGGTTCATTCACCACAGAGGATCTCTTCCCACTTATCCTGAAAGCAGTTTCAGTAGTCTCAGGCTCTCCCATTTCCCTACAGGTGCCACCAGTGGGTGAGTAGGCCATTCAATCTACTGTAATAGCTTAAAGAGCAAGAAAATTTCTGAACGGCCACACACCGATACAACACCTTTTATTGTTTAAAATCCAAACAGTCAGTCCATACAATGCAGAGGTGTAGGGGCAATGTAGGGACATGATTAAGCACTGACCTACAGTGTGAAACTCATTTGATATTGCCCCTACATCTCTGTCTTGTATGGACTAACTGTTTGGATTTTATATTGAAACAATAATGGTGTTGTATTGGTGTGCAACTGTCCAGGAATTTTCTTGCTCTTTGATCAACCGAAGAGCCAGCACCTGTATGCTCCAGCAGGGTCGGCGTGTTACAGGATTTCTGCCTAGAGCGGTGTCACTTTCATACTGTAAAAGCTTATTTGACAGAACGAGGGTGCATGACCCACCACACCATAATCAATTGGTCTAAAACATAAACTTTATTAAACTCATATATAAAAGTGTGTAAAGGATAGGTATATTATTCCATTTAAAGGGGAACACCTCAAGAGGAAAAATCAGAGCACACACTATTTCTGTTAGTTGTACTGAGCTGACCTAGGTGGTCTCACTGCACTCATATTCTCCAATGCTCTAGAGTTCCTCACAGATAATACTTCATTAAGATCACACTGCCTGTCTATTAAATTGTCTGGCAACAGCAATCCATATTAAGTGACTGTATTAAGCCTATAGAATTGACAACAAGTTTACCTAGAGCCAGAATATAAGACTATCAGCATAGGCAGCGTGACTGGATTTATTGATTAAGTATTGAGTATTAAGTAAGCTGCAGAATTGTCAGTATAGACTTATTCCCCGTACACACGGTCGGACATTGATCGGACATTCCGACAAAAAATCCATGGATTTTTTCCGACGGATGTTGGCTCAAACTTGTTTTGCATACACACGGTCGCACAAAGTTGTCGGAATTTTCGATCGCCAAGAACGCGGTGACGTACACCACGTACGACGAGGCTATAAAAGGGCAGTTCAGAACCAAGCGCGGCACCCTTTGGGCTCCTTTTGCTAATCTCGTGTTAGTAAAAGTTTGGTGAGAGACGATTCGCTCTTTTTCAGACTTGTGGTTTTCAGATCGTTTTCTGCTGTTCAGTTTGTGCTTGTGGGTTTGTATCTGGTCTTCAGTGCGTGCAGCGAGTTATGCGTGACTCTGTCATTGTGTTCTTGTTCGTTTGTTACTGTTTTTCAGGTCGCTCTTCACAGGCCTTGCTGTTCTTCAGTGCGTTCTGTTACTTCGTTCTGAGTAGCCGACTGTTTTCTAGCCATGTTGCGTATACATACTCCTCGTAGAGTTCGTGCTGTGCGGGGGCTTGGTGTTGGGGTCCTTACTTTGACACAAGTCCAGTCCATGAACAGGGTGGGGAGGAGTTCATGGACCAAGAATTGGTTGCTCCAGCGTGACCAGTTCTGTCATATGCCTTTGCTCCGTGAGATCCGTGAGAATAATCCTGATGATTTCAGGAACTTTCTCCTGATGACGGACCCCGTATTTCACCGTTTGTTGGCTTTGCTGACTCCCTATATCAGCAGGCAGGATACCTGCATGAGGCAAGCCATCACTCCAGAGCAGAGGCTCGTCTCCACCCTGCGGTACTTGGCGACGGGGAGAAGCCTGCAGGACCTCAAGTTCTCGACAGGCATCTCCCCCCAGGCTCTGGGGATCATTATCCCAGAGACCTGTTCTGCCATCATTCAGGTCCTGCAGAAGGATTATATTAAGGTAAGATTTTTATCCTTTAATATCACATTTTATTGTAAAGAATGTTTGCTAATGTAATGTATTTCTTTCCTCATTCCCTAATTACCATGATTGTAATATTCTGTGAATGTCCCCTTTATCCTAATACATGCTGGAATTTTAGTTTTTTTTTGTCCTTCATACATATTTGCCTTCACTTACCTCCCCAGCATGCTCTCTTGGGCCTATATTCACCTTATGTAGTCAATTAACAATGTATTTTGTCAGCTCCATAGTAGTGCTTTACCCTAAAAACCCCCTAAAATGTAGAAATTTGTGATGTGTGTTTGAAATTCTGGCACAGTGCCAGAGGCTTTTTTTTTGTGTTCCAAAATCATTTGGAACCCTCCCTCCCCCCCAACTGCTAACTCAGCTGATACCAAGCCTCTATCTGCTGACTTTGGCAAACCCATACATACTCTACCCACCTCTTTAGTGGTCATATTTATGGATGAATTCCCCAAAGCATGTAGTGAAAGGGCCTGCCTGAATACTTACAAATGGTACTGTTTAAAGTTTTTGGATCCTATTATTATCTTGATAGGTAATAGCAGAATGTAAAAATGTGCTTCCATTTGTACAGTGTGTATTTTTAGCTTTATATTATGACACTTCTTACCTGTCCAGTGGGCTGCCAATAGTGTAAAGTAAGGAGGGGCTAGCCAAAATAATACACATTATTTAGGCATTCATCTCTCAATGAAGTGGAGAGGGTTACCTGTCCCAAACATATCCCCCCCCCCCATAAAATTTAGCAAATGGCCCATGAGAGGGGGGGGGGGGATCTGATAGGTGGACCTTATACCTTTGTCTTTAAATACTCCCTAAAATAAATGTTATACTGATGTCCAAGAATGTTTGTGTCTAATCTGCTTTCCATGTTTATGTGCAAAATGATTAATTTAATTTTCTTGTTTGACTCCACAGTTTCCTTCCACACAACAGGAATGGCAGACTGTGGCCTCCCACTTTGCCCAGCGGTGGGACTTTCCTAACTGCAGAGTAGGGATGAGCCGAACACCCCCCGGTTCGGTTCGCACCAGAACCCGCGAACGGACCGAAAGTTCGCACGAACGTTAGAACCCCATTGACGTCTATGGGACTCGAACGTTCGAAATCAAAAGTGCTCATTTTAAAGGCTAATTTGCATGGTATTGTCCTAAAAAGGGTTTGGGGACCCGGGTCCTACACCAGGGGACATGTATCAATGCAAAAAAAACTTTTAAAAACGGCCGTTTTTTCGGGAGCAGTGATTTTAATGATGCTTAAAGTAAAAAAAAAAAAAGTGAAATATTCCTTTAAATATCGTACCTGGGGGGTGTCTATAGTATGCCTGTAAAGTGACGCGTGTTTCCCATGTTTAGAACAGTCCCTGCACCAAATGTCATTTTTAAAGGAAAAAATCTCATTTAAAACTGCTTGCGGGTTTAATGTCATGTCGGGTCATGGCAATATGGATGAAAATCAGTGAGACAAACGGCATGGGTACCCCCCAGTCCATTACCAGGCCCTTTGGGTCTTGTATGGATATTAAGGGGAACCCCGCACCCAAATTAAAATAAGGAAAGGTGTGGGGCCACCAGGCCCTATATATTCTGAACAGCAGTATACAGGCGGTGCAAACAAGACAGGGACTGTAGGTTTGTTGTTAAGTAGAATCTGTTTGTAATTTTGAACATTTTTAACGTGTTTAGCTCCAGCCAAAAAATCTTTTCTAAGCTTTTTGGAAAACATAGGGAAGGGTTATCACCCCTGTGACATTTGTTTTGCTGTCTTTCCTCCTCTTCAGAAGATTTCACCTCACTTTTTTGTCCCAATGAAAAATGTTTTTTGAAAATTTGGGTTTTTTTGTGGAACAAGGATTGGAAAGCATCAGTGGAAAGGAGAAATTGTTTTCCCATATTAACTCTTACAGGAGAGAATTTCCCTTCCTAGGGGTAGATTTCATCTCACTTCCTGTTGTCTCCTTCCGTTTGCAAGTAGGAGTCGTTTGTAAGTTAGATGTTTGAAAGTAGGGTCCTGCCCTATATACTCAGCAGAAATTTGGGCCTTAGGTGTTGCTGTGGCCACAACACTGTAAGCCCTCACAGGGCCCTGCTGTGAAATATTAGATCAAGAATTGTAATTACATGCCCCTGTTGAACAGGAGCTGAAAAATTAGGCCTTAGGCACTGGTGCTGGTGCCACAACACTGCAACCCCTCACAGACACTCTAGTTGGAACGCAGGAACGAGCCCTGCTGCAAAGTATTGCATCAAAAATTGTAATTACACGCCCCTGTTAGACATCCTCATGAGGACATGGTGGAGCTAGGGAAGGAGTCACTGATGACATTGAGCTGAGGGAAGAGGCCGCTGCTTTGCCAGACAAAGCACCCTGGGCATGGGTGAGAGAGGATGAGGAGGATGAGGACAGCTTGGTCATCCACTCGACCAAGTCTTCCGCATGTTGCGGCTCAACACGGCCAGCTGCCGAAAAAAAGGCCAAGCGTGTCCCATGGCCACGTGCTGATGAGGATGCACCGTCTCCACGACCAGCACTAGACACAGAGCCTGCTTGCCCTCTCTTATTGGCTTGTGACTGTCTGCCTCTCCTTCTTGGCCTTCCAGACATACTAATGGCCTGTAGCTGCACTAAGCTGGGATAGAACACCTGTAATTTTCTTCAAGTAGCTTTATATACTGTAACCAGACAAGCCTGCCTGTCAGTAGGAAGATAACAGGAACGGATCTAGCTGAACACTGTGAGCAGGACGCACTGTACTAAATGTAAATAGTCTAGCTGCCTGACCGTGGTACTAATAGGATCAAATAGAACACCTGTAATTTTCTTCAGGTAGCTTTATATACTGTAACCAGACAAGCCTGCCTGTCAGTAGGAAGATAACAGGAACGGATCTAGCTGTACACTGTGAGCAGGACGCACTGTACTAAATGTAAATAGTCTAGCTGCCTGACCGTGGTACTAATAGGATCAAATAGAACACCTGTAATTTTCTTCAGGTAGCTTTATATACTGTAACCAGACAAGCCTGCCTGTCAGTAGGAATTTAACAGGAACGGATCTAGCTGAACACTGTGAGCAGGACGCACTGCACTAAATGTAAATAGTCTAGAAGATAACAGGAACGGATCTAGCTGAACACTGTGAGCAGGACGCACTGCACTAAATGTAAATAGTCTAGAAGATAACAGGAACGGATCTAGCTGAACACTGTGAGCAGGACGCACTGCACTAAATGTAAATAGTCTAGAAGATAACAGGAACGGATCTAGCTGAACACTGTGAGCAGGACGCACTGCACTAAATGTAAATAGTCTAGAAGATAACAGGAACGGATCTAGCTGAACACTGTGAGCAGGACGCACTGCACTAAATGTAAATAGCAGGAACGGATCTAGCTGAACACTGTGAGCAGGACGCACTGCACTAAATGTAAATAGTCTAGAAGATAACAGGAACGGATCTAGCTGAACACTGTGAGCAGGACGCACTGCACTAAATGTAAATAGTCTAGAAGATAACAGGAACGGATCTAGCTGAACACTGTGAGCAGGACGCACTGCACTAAATGTAAATAGCAGGAACGGATCTAGCTGAACACTGTGAGCAGGACGCACTGCACTAAATGTAAATAGTCTAGAAGATAACAGGAACAGATCTAGCTGAACACTGTGAGCAGGACGCACTGCACTAAATATAAATAGCAGGAACGGATCTAGCTGAACACTGTGAGCAGGACGCACTGCATTAAATGTAAATAGTCTAGATAGAAGATAACAGGAACGGATCTAGCTAAACTGAATACAGTGTATATATATATATGCAACACCTGGGATGCATATATATACACAATACACTGTAAGTGCAGCTAACTGACTGACTGTTCTGCCTAATCTATCTAACTCAAATCAAATGACACTGTCTCTATTTCTCTCTATCTCTCAGCACACCGGAACACACACTACACAGGGCCGCCGTGCAGGCGGCCTTATATAGTGTGGGGTGTGTACTAAATCCCCTGAGCCATAATTGGCCAAAGCCACCCTGGCTTTGGCCAATTACAGCTCTCTCTACTGACGGCGCTGTGATTGGCCAAGCATGCGGGTCATAGTGCATGCTTGGCCAATCATCAGCCAGCAATGCACTGCGATGCCGCAGTGAATTATGGGCCGTGACGCGCCACACGAATTTAGCGCGAACGGCCCATAACGTTCGCAATTCGGCGAACGATCGAACAGCCGATGTTCGAGTCGAACATGGGTTCGACTCGAACACGAAGCTCATCCCTACTGCAGAGGGGCAATTGATGGGAAACACGTCCACATCGTCCCACCACCCAACTCGGGGTCATACTATTACAACTACAAGAGGTTCAATAGTATTGTGATGTTGGCAGTGGTGTCGGCTACTTACAAGTTCCTGTATGCGGCCGTGGGGAAGAATGGCCGGATGTCCGATGGTGGAGTCATCTCCCAGACGGAGTTCTACAGGCATCTCCAGAATGGCAGCTTGGACTTGTCACCTCCAGAAGACAATGTGGAAGGACTCCTATTCGTCTTCGTTGTGGATGAAGCGTTTCCGCTGGGGGACCATCTTATGAGGACCCTCACCCCAGACCAGAGGGTTTTTAACCACTTCAATACCAAGGACGTCATATGATGTCCTTGGCTTTGAGCAGGTAAATCTGAATGATGCCTGTAGTTACAGATATCATTCAGATATTGCCGGTTTCAGCCGGCGAATCTCTACACCATAGGAACGATCATAGCGGCCGTTCTGCCGCTTGATCGTTCCTTTGGGAGGCGAGAGGGGACGCCCCCCCCTCCCGCTGCCCTCCGGTGCCTGCTCCGACTCACCGTTATGATCGGTGAGGCGGAGAGTGGATCCGCCGGTGCCGGATGTAGATCATAGAGATTTCCAGCGGACCAGATGGTCCCCGGAGTCTCTATGATCGTCGGAGGCCGGGCGCGATGTTATGACGTCACGCCCGGCCTCTCCATTAAAAAAAACGGCGCCGCTTCGGCTTGGAAGTGGCGATCGTTTTATTTTTTTTATTTCAGGCTTCCCAGCCTAGTGGTGAGATATGGGGTCTTATTGACCCCATATCTCACTATTAAGAGGACCTGTCATGTCATATTGCTATTACAAGGGATGTTTACATTCCTTGTAATAGGAATAAAAGTGATCAATTTTTTTTTTTCAAAAAAGTGTCAAAATAAAAAAAATATATATAATTAACAATAAAAAAAAATAAAAATTTTTTAAAGCACCGCTGCCCCCGTGTGCTCGCACGCAGAAGCGAACGCATACGTAAGTCCCGCCCACATATGAAAACGGTGTTCAAACCATACATGTGAGGTATCGCCGCGAACGTTGGAGTGAGAGCAATAATTTTGGCCCTAGACCTCCTCTGTAACTCAAAACATGTAACCAGTAAAAAAATTTCAAGCGTCGCCTATGGGGATTTTTAAATACCGAACATTGGCGCCATTCCACGAGCGTGTGCAATTTTGAAGCGTGACATGTTAGGTATCTATTTACTCGGCGTAACTTCATCTTTCACAAAATGCAAAAACATTGGGCTAACTTTACTGTTTTGTTTTTTTTTTAAACACAAAACAGTTTTTTTCCCCAAAAAAATGCGTTCGAAAAATTCTTGCGCAAATACTGTGTGAGATAAAAAGTTGCAACAACCGCCATTGTATTCTCTAGGATCTTTGCTAAAAAAAATATATAATGTTTGGGGGTTCTATGTAATTCTCTAGCAAAAAAAAATATGATTTTTACATGTAGGAGCAAAGTGTCAGAATTGGCCCGGTATTGAAGCGGTTAATTACCGGCTGGCCAGAGCCAGAAGAGTGGTGGAGAACACATTTGGAATCATTGCTAGCCGGTTCCGCCTATTTCTTACACCCATACACATGGCGGAGTATAAACTGAATCATAATCCTGGCATGCTGTGTTCTCCACAACTTTTTAAGGCAAAATTCTGCCAACTATGGGCCTGGGGCCGGAATTGCATTCAGATGGGGTGAAGTCACCCCTGAAAATCCAAATTTTGAAGATGCACACAAATTGCAGAATAGGGATGAGCCAGAACCTGCGAACGGACCGAAAGTTCGCACGAACGTTAGAACCCCATTGACGTCTATGGGACTCGAACGTTCGAAATCAAAAGTGCTCATTTTAAAGGCTAATTTGCATGGTATTGTCCTAAAAAGGGTTTGGGGACCCGGGTCCTACCCCAGGGGACATGTATCAATGCAAAAAAAACTTTTAAAAACGGTCGTTTTTTCGGGAGCAGTGATTTTAATGATGCTTAAAGTAAAAAAAAAAGTGAAATATTCCTTTAAATATCGTACCTGAGGGGTGTCTATAGTATGCCTGTAAAGTGACGCGTGTTTCCCGTGTTTAGAACAGTCCCTGCACCAAATGTCATTTTTAAAGGAAAAAATCTCATTTAAAACTGCTTGCGGGTTTAATGTAATGTCGGGTCCTGGCAATATGGATGAAAATCAGTGAGACAAACGGCATGGGTACCCCCCAGTCCATTACCAGGCCCTTTGGGTCTTGTATGGATATTAAGGGGAACCCCGCACCCAAATTAAAATAAGGAAAGGTGTGGGGCCACCAGGCCCTATATACTCTGAACAGCAGTATACAGGCTGTAGGTTTGTTGTTAAGTAGAATCTCTTTGTAATTTTGAACGGGTACATTTTTAACGTGTTTAGCTCCAGCCAAAAAATCTTTTTTAAGCTTTTTGGAAAACATAGGGAAGGGTTATCACCCCTGTGACATTTGTTTTGCTGTCTTTCCTCCTCTTCAGAAGATTTCACCTCACTTTTTGTCCCAATGGATTGGAAAGCATCAGTGGAAAGGAGAAATGTTTTTCCCATATTAACTCTTACAGGAGAGAATTTCCCTTCCTAGGGGTAGATTTATTCTCACTTCCTGTTGTCTCCTTCTGTTTGCAAGTAGGAGTCGTTTGTAAGTTAGTTGTTTGAAAGCAGGGTCCTGCCCTATATACTCAGCAGAAATTTGGGCCTTAGGTGTTGCTGTGGCCACAACACTGTAAGCCCTCACAGGGCTCTGCTGTGAAATATTAGATCAAGAATTGTAATTACATGCCCCTGTTGAACAGGAGCTGAAAAATTAGGCCTTAGGCACTGGTGCTGGTGCCACAACACTGCAACCCCTCACAGACACTCTAGTTGGAATGCAGGAACGAGCCCTGCTGCAAAGTATTACATCAAAAATCGTAATTACACGCCCCTGTTAAACAGGGGCTGAAAAATTGTGCCTTAGGCACTGGTGGTGGCACACAGAACCAAAAATGTTCTTACAAGCTATCAGCGTGATGATTGAGGAGGAAGAGAATAATTACTCAGGGATAGTCACTCAGCATCAGCATAGGCAGTCTTTGAAGGGATCTGAGATTTCAAAAAAAATTATTCGGTTACATCAGCATCAGGTGCTTGGTAGCTGGTGGTGATCCAAGACTCATTCATTTTTATGAAGGTCAGTCGATCGACCGAGTCAGTGGACAGACGCACCCTGTGATCGGTTACCACACCTCCAGCAGCACTGAATGTGCGTTCCGAAAGAACGCTGGATGAAGGACAGGCCAGTAGCTCAATTGCATACTGTGCAAGCTCTGGCCAGTGATCCATCCTCAAGACCCAGTAACCCAGAGGATTTTCGGTGGGAAAGGTGTCCAAGTCTGATCTTGCCCCTAGGTATTCCTGCACCATGTAAAACAGACGCTGGCGATGGTTGCTGGAACCGATCATACCTTGGGGCTGCGGACCAAAAAATTGTCTGAATGCATCGGTCAGACGGCCACCTTCTCCACCACTCCTTCTTTGACTGATCGAAGCCTCAGCAACACGTTGTCCAGAAACAGGAGTTTGTATCCTCCCAGTCTCTGGGAACGCGTTGCACAGACCTTTCTGCAAGGCCTCCCGAAGATGTTTCATCCTCTGCTCCCTCTGCGATGGCAAGATAAGGTCCGCAACCTTACCCTTGTAACGTGGATCAAGGAGGGTTGCCAGCCAGTATTGGTCCTTCTCCTTGATACCACGAATACGAGGATCCTTACGCAGGCTTTGCAGGATCAGGGAGGCCATGCAGCGTAGGTTTGCTGAGGCATTCGGTCCGGAGTCCTCTGGGTCACTAAGGACGACATGGTCCGCAGCCACCTCCTCCCAGCCACGTACAAGTCCATGTGTTTCTTGGGACTGATCCCTTAAAGACTGCTGCTGATGCTGAGTGCCAGGCTCCACCTCCATACTGACACAATCTTCCTCCTCCTCCTCCTCCTCTTCCTCCTCGTCCTCTTCCTGTGTGATCGGCGGGCACGCAGGAACACTGTCTGGATAAAGGGGGCCTTGAGAGCTAAGGAAGTCCTCCTCTTCCTGCCTCTGTTCTGCCTCAAGTGCCCTGTCCATTATTCCACGCAGTGTGTGCTCCAACAGGTGGACAAGGGGGACAGTGTCACTGATGCATGCACTGTCACTGCTCACCATCCTCGTGGCCTCCTCAAATGGTGACAGGACAGTGCGTGCATCCCTGATCATGGCCCACTGGCGTGGGGAAAAAAAAACAAGCTCCCCTGACCCTGTCCTGGTGCCATAGTCGCACAGGTACTCATTGATGGCCCTCTGCTGCGTGTGCAGCCGCTGCAGCATGGCCAACGTTGAGTTCCACCTGGTGGGCATGTCACAGATTAGGCGGTTCTTGGGCAGGTTAAACTCCTTTTGGAGGTCCGTCAGCCGAGCACTGGCATTATATGACCGGCGGAAATGCACACAGACTTTCCTGGCCTGCCTCAGGACATCCTGTAAGCCCGGGTACCTGCCCAAGAACCGCTGCACCACCAAGTTAAGGAAGTGAGCCAAACAGGGCACATGGGTCATTTGTCCCTGTTGGAGGGCAGAGAGGAGGTTGGTGCCATTGTCGCAAACCACCATTCCTGCCTTAAGTTGGCGTGGCGTCAACCACCTCTGAACCTGCCCCTGCAGAGCTGACAGAACCTCTGCCCCAGTGTGGCTCCTGTCCCCCAAGCACACCAGCTCAAGCACTGCATGGCATCTTTTGGCCTGCGTACTTGCGTAGCCCCTTGAACGACTACGGAGCACCGCTGGTTCCGAGGAAGAGGCCATGGAGGAAGAAGAAGAGGAGGGGGTGGAGGAGAGAGGTGTGTCACAATCATTAGCATTTTGGAGGCATGGTGGCGGAACAACCTCCAACACTACTGCACCTTGTCCTGCATCCTTCCCAGCTGCCAGCAGAGTCACCCAATGCGCCGTGAAACTTAGGTAACGTCCCTGTCCATTCCTGCTGGACCATGAGTCAGCGGTAATATGCACCTTACCGCTGACCGCCCTGTCCAGCGAGGCATGGACATTGCCTTCCACATGCTGGTAGAGAGCCAAAATCGCCTTCCGTGAGAAAAAGTGGCGTTTGGGTACCTGCCACTGAGGAACCGCACATTCCACAAACTCACGGAAGGGGGCAGAGTCTACCAACTGAGAAGGCAGCAGTTGAAGTGCTAGCAATTTTGCCAAGGTAGCATTCAACTGTTGGGCATGTGGATGGCTGGGAGCAAACTTCTTTCGGCGGTGCAGCAGCTGGGGCAGGGAAATTTGCCTGGTACAATCTGACGTCGGTGTACCAAAATCAGATTGCCCACAAGTACGTGGCTGTGACACACCTAATTCTACACCTTCATTCCTCTCAGTGCAGGTCTCAGAGAGGACTGAAGGTCTAGTGGGGTTGGAAATCTCAGCTGATGAGGAGCAAGCAGAGGTCCTCTTTGTTCTTTGGTGTGGGTCTTTTAGATACGCTTGCCAACGAACTGCATGGCAGGTCAACGTATGTCTGGTCAAGCATGTGGTACCCAAGCGGGAGATGTTTTGGCCACGCGAGATACGCTTGAGACATATGTTGCAAATAGCAGCGGTGTGATCTGATGCACTCGTCTCAAAAAAGGCCCACACCAAAGAACTTTTTGAATAACGCGCAGAGACTGCAGCGCCCTGCACATGTGGAGCTTTGGGGTGTGATGCAGTCAATGTGCTGCCCTTAGGCTGGCCCCTGGAGGGCATCCTGCCTCGTTGGTGATGTGCCGCCTCCTCCTCCTCCTCCTCCTCCTCTCTCCTATCAGGCACCCACGTTGAGTCAGTGACCTCATCATCCCCTCCCTCCTCATCACTGGAGCAAACCTGGCAGTATGCTGCAGCAGGGGGAGCATGACTGCCAGATTGCTGTCCTTCTTGGGCACCCCCTCTGTCTGTGCTCGTGTTACTGCCTTCATCGAGCTCAGTATCATTGTTAGAATATTATTCCAAATTCATAATTCGGCACTTATAGGTGTTATATTATATTCATGGCAAGCTTGCAAAACATATTTGGTTTTATGATTAATCATGATAAATAGAGTATGTGTGAATGACCTTGATCAATAGATTTGACATGATTCTTCTTCTAAAGCTGAGCATTGCTGGATTTTTCTGGTGTAGCCAATTTGAGCATGACATTTAAAGTTCTTTGGTATAGAATGTCATGAGAAGACAAAAATAGACACGTGTCCACATAGCTAAAGGAATATACATTGTGGATTATATACTGTTAAGTTAAGTTAGTTTGTAGTTCCAGTCATATTAATAAGTACTAGTATATAGTTACTTAATGTAAAGTTGATAATATGTGTTCATATTATATAGATGTTTGGTTATACGACATTACATGATTAGCATATTACTTCAAATATGGAGTGTTACATGTGGGCTTGTCAATCGTATGCCATATATGACTATGAGTGCATACTGAAGCTAGCAGAAATGAATATGTGCCATACAAGGTTCTAAGTTGGAGTGAGGATATGACGTTCACACGTTCACATGTAACATATAAAGCCAATGCTTCCATATTGAGGGGGCACACAGACACACACACACAGACACACACACAGCTACTAGGATAGATACTGACATGTTAACAAGACACTTTGATAAGTTGGGACAGCTGCCAATTCTGCCAGAAGACTGAGAACGTCATTTCCTGTTTCTTCTTGGAGGACACAAGACAGCATGGAGACAGGAGGGCAGCAGCCATGAAGCATACATGCTTTCATAAGCTATTACAGCTTTATAACTCTTTTTCCTATTTCATATATTTTTACCTACATTGAACTGAACTAATATATTTTTACATTGTATTTATGATGCCAACTGTGTGACAATAAACTCACACTTTGTTTTAAGTCAATTTGGCTATCAATGCTATTTCATCCGGAAGCGCCTCTGAGATACAAGAATATTAGATATTAATAATATTCTTCATTTTGGCGAGCCAGACAATTGCCGTCATTTCTCTATTTTTACGGAAATCTCGATCCTTGCTGAGGGGGGAGAGATAAGCGCGGTTTTGCGAATATTCAAGTCTCGAGAAAAAAGACGGTTCAGAACCTATCAACCAAGAGGCGTTTGTGTTGCATCAGATGTGGACAACAGTCCAGCAACAGACGGTTGAAGACGAGAAATTCTTCTAAATACGGTGAGTAAAAGTTATGGAATTTATTGATGAAATAGCTAGAGACAGCAAGCTAGAGTTTAAAGATGTGTCTTTATATCCAAATGACAGTCACTTGTGGAGATATATGTACAATGAATGCTTAAATGCCAATACACAGATTGATAAATCCAGGTTCACTGTACATAAATTACGTAAGAAAATAAATAATGTATTAAGCTTAGTGAGAATATTTAACAAAATGATTATTAATGTTGATTTACCTGCTAAAAATGTGTGTACACTAAAGCAGACAGAAACTAACAATGTACAGAACACAGGAATACATGAAAATGTGTCCCAAGATTCTCTTAATTGTCCAAACTGTGAGATTTTTTGTAATTATATAGAGAATCTTGAGGAACAAATTGACTCCAAAACAAATCTTTTGGAAAAACTACAGAATGACAGTAGATTGACACAGATTGCTGTAATAACTACAGATGACAAAAAGACTGAATCCAAATGTAAGCAACAATCCTCTTATATTCCGGAAAGTTCGGATATGGAGAATGTTGATGCTACTGATGAAAAAGAAATGAAACATAAAAACTTATTATGTAGAACTGCAAAACTAAAGTTACAAATACATGACCAATTAATGAAAGTTTTAAAAGACTTTCCTATTTATGACACTGAGGCAACTGTATTTTCCAATTGGGATTTATTTGAAATGTTTGCGGATCGTTTTAATCTGTCAAATGATCAACGCAATTACATATTTCAGTTGTGGGTTCCTGTTAATTTCGCTAAACGAATTAACACACCTGTTATTGATGACGAAGGTCAGGAAAAACAAAATGACGCGACAGATAGACTGCGACAATTATTGCTATGTATGACCGGTGAGCAAATACCGACCATAGAAATGTTAGATCTTTTACAGACTACTGCAGAGGAAAGTCCAATTGACTTTAGAATTAAATTCTCAAAAGCGTATAAAATGATATTTGGAGTAGATGATGACAATGACCCAGGTTTAAAAACAGCTTTCATAAAAAAATTTAAATACCTTGACCCAACTTCAGTAGCCATAGCGCAGGAACGTCAAAATTTAAATGATATAGTAAGTTTCATTGATAAAATTAGAAGACAATTGAATCAAAGCAATCTCACACACGAGATAGCTATAATTCAATGTGACAAAAATAGTCAGGCTACAGATATGTCAGAAACGACAGGTTTTGGTAGGAATGACAAGGACAGCTGCAGACGAGTGAGGCAAGGAGAGCCTATCACGTGTCTTTACTGTCATAGATCTGGTCATATGAGAAAACATTGCTGTAAATTTAAGAGAGACTCACAAATAAAAACTAAAGATATGGAGAATGAAAAATCAGCTTTTGTCCAACCTGTTTTTTCATGTCAAGATAAAATTTTGACTGAATTGCCTTATGCCACTGAAGTCAAACAGATCAGTAATTTGACTGTTAACAGCAGTTCAGACAAGACTGTCACTGAAAGAGAGGGTTTATTGCCATTGCCAAAAATAGAATCACATCGGGATTCAATTTCTCTGCCATTACAATATGTAGCACCAATTATTTTAGATGAAAATGGTAGGCCATATATACAATGTTTGCTGAATGGTAAAAACATTAATTGTCTCATTGACAGTGGATCTGAGATTAGCCTTACCAAAGAAAACATACCTGTGAAACCAAATTCTCCTATGTGTAATATAGTGGGTTTTAATAATACAGGTAATTGCACTGCTAGACAGGTATCTAATGTAACATTTGAAGTACCTGGATTAGTCAAAACTAACATTAACATTTGGGTATGTCACAAAGCAGAGAATATACTTGGCATTGATGTAATCAATGAACAAAAATGGGTGATCGATTTGGCTAATAAAAGTATTTGGAAAGATCCATCTAGGCCCAAATCAGTGCTTATTGATCCCTCTGTATACAGTAAAGTTGGTTCCATTACCAATATGTCTACAGAACAAAAATGGCCTGATGTTGATGGTAATTGTGCTTTAAAGGATGTGGTACAACGTTTTCCAAGTTTGTGGTCAAAGTTCAAAAATGACATTGGAACTTTGAAAAATACTGAATTGAATATTGAGGGAAAAGATCCAGAACCCCTTAATCAGTATGAGTTACCACTAGAATCAATTGGTCCACTTTCTGCCATTATTCAAGAGTTTGTACAACTTGGAATTGTAAAGAAAGCTAAATCAGTAGTAAATAACTGTATTTGGCCTATAAAAAATACTGATAATTCATATTCTTTATCAGTTGACTTAAGGACATTGAATAAACATATCACAAATAACCCAGTTCTTCCTGATAAATCTAACTTAAAGTTAAATTTGAATGCCGAGGACAAAGTGTTCTCTGTATTAAAAATTATGAATAGCCATTTTTCTCTTCCATTAACGAATAGCAGCCAGTACAAACTCGCATTCACATTCAGAAAAGAGACTTATACGTTCACTCGATTAATACCTGGCCTAGGTATTGGTGATGCTATAGTTCATGAATCTATAGAAAAAATACTTTCAAAATTTTCTAGGCCAGACTGCATTTGTCAGTATGTGGATACGATTCTGCTGAGTACTCAGAATATCGATGAACATATTGCTCTTTTGTCTGAGTTGTTTATGATGTTACAAGCTGAAGGTTTAAAATTAAACACGACAAAAGTCCAGCTGATGAAAAGTCAAGTGAAATACCTTCACATGCAAATTAGTCAAGGAAAGAGACAACTGTTGCAAGAAACAGTTAGAGAGATCACTGCAATCCCAACTCCAACAACTCATAAGGCATTGCGTCAATTTTTGCATAAAATAAATCATTGCAAAGAGTTTGTACACTGTTTCGCAGAAAAAGTTCATCTATTATATAATCTTTTGAGAAATAAAGGTAATATAGTTGACCAATGGGGTCCAAAGGAGAAAAATGCTTTTGAAATGTTGAAAAAAGATTTGCAGAATGCTCCAGCATTAAGTACAATAGAGGTTTGTTCTGAAGCATCTTTTGTTTTGAAAACTCATGTATCTGAGAATGCCATCTCAGTAACGTTGTCTCAATTACAAGAAGGTAAGGAGAAAATAATTGCCTATTTCTCCAGAGTTTTATCTTTTTTAGAAAAAACTTTTGAGTCAGGTGTAAAGCAACTGCTAAGTGTTTACTATGCAATTAAAGCTACAGAGAGCATAGTAAAATCAAACAAAATCATTGTACAGACACCTGACTGCTCACTAAAAGGTATTTTTGAGGAAGATAGTTTTAAAGAATGTCGTAAAACATATCCTCTATGGTTCAGAGCTTTATCATCCAAACACATTCAGATAGATGTAAAAGGAAGACATGTTCAGGAATGTACACCAGCACATGTTTATACAGCTGTATCTGAGGAGTCTTCATCTCAGGTTTCCAGCATAAGAACAGAGAAGGACATAGAGCCAGTATTTGTTACTGCAGAACAGTCTAACACTAGAGTAAGAGCTTCAACACAGAATACAGTTACGCACATTTCTAATCTTTTAGAGATGAGAACAAAGGCATAGTCCATTGTCATCTCTGGGTGGTACAAAACTTTTATTTTGTTTATGAAAACAGAGTTTTGTATCATGACCAAAGGAGGTGTTGCGTCCTGTCATACTTAAACTTCACAGTACATATGATTTATAGTTTAGGCCATCTTAGACAGGATAAGGACAGTACATTGTCATACAGAAGTTCTCTTTGAAGGAAAATATAAGATAGTGTTATTTTACATATAGTTTAGCAAATTCACAAAGTTATTGTCTCATAATGTTTTAACATTTGTTGAGAAAAAAAAAGAAAAAAGTTACAAGAATTGAATGTAAATATTTTTTGCCTAATTAATGATACTGCATTTCTTTTACAGAAATGGCATCTAAAATCACATAAATATGGAAGATAACAAGCTCATATGAAGAGCAAAGAGAATATCAGAAAAATTCAAAGTTAAAGAAGGAATCCTCTAGGGAAGAATATTGGACAAAAGATTTATACTTCAGATTTATGACTGTTTTATCTTATTCAACAAGATTTTTCTAATCTAACAGAACTTGAAGAAGAAACTTTAAAGACATTTCATGAAGAAAAAATTAATCAGAAGAAACTTTATCTACTATAGATAAACAATTTGGGACTCAAACATTTGTCCACATATACATTTTTTGATAATCCGATTATTCTGATATTAATGTTCATATTAAGTTAGGATTATCATTATTATTTTTATTTATTTTTCCTTATTCATATATTGAATATTTTTAGGTAACAACTGCACACTCATTCTAGTTTATAGAACATCTTTTGTTCATAACTTAAGAAACATATCACTCTTAATAGAACTATGGAAAGTTATGACACGTTTTAGAGTGTAAAGTATATTTCCAAAGCTAAATATTATTTGAGCATAAATATGGAAATATATTATTGCATAATTTATTTTAATAATAATAATTGTTATTATTATTAATAATAGTAATTATAGATATGAGTCATCATTATGTTATACATTTTTAAATTCTATATCATTATTTTAAGATTTTGAATAGATAGACCTAAGAGAAGTTACAGTAAAGAGAAAAGCGATTAGAAGGAGAGTTATTTCTAGCTGCTTCAGTTCTGAGGAATATTGTGTTCAATCATTTGATACAAGGATGTGTAAATGTGACACGAATGATGTTATGAATGTATTAGAATATTTTGATATGATTAATCATAATTCAGGGGGGATTGTTAGAATATTATTCCAAATTCATAATTCGGCACTTATAGGTGTTATATTATATTCATGGCAAGCTTGCAAAACATATTTGGTTTTATGATTAATCATGATAAATAGAGTATGTGTGAATGACCTTGATCAATAGATTTGACATGATTCTTCTTCTAAAGCTGAGCATTGCTGGATTTTTCTGGTGTAGCCAATTTGAGCATGACATTTAAAGTTCTTTGGTATAGAATGTCATGAGAAGACAAAAATAGACACGTGTCCACATAGCTAAAGGAATATACATTGTGGATTATATACTGTTAAGTTAAGTTAGTTTGTAGTTCCAGTCATATTAATAAGTACTAGTATATAGTTACTTAATGTAAAGTTGATAATATGTGTTCATATTATATAGATGTTTGGTTATACGACATTACATGATTAGCATATTACTTCAAATATGGAGTGTTACATGTGGGCTTGTCAATCGTATGCCATATATGACTATGAGTGCATACTGAAGCTAGCAGAAATGAATATGTGCCATACAAGGTTCTAAGTTGGAGTGAGGATATGACGTTCACACGTTCACATGTAACATATAAAGCCAATGCTTCCATATTGAGGGGGCACACAGACACACACACACAGACACACACACAGCTACTAGGATAGATACTGACATGTTAACAAGACACTTTGATAAGTTGGGACAGCTGCCAATTCTGCCAGAAGACTGAGAACGTCATTTCCTGTTTCTTCTTGGAGGACACAAGACAGCATGGAGACAGGAGGGCAGCAGCCATGAAGCATACATGCTTTCATAAGCTATTACAGCTTTATAACTCTTTTTCCTATTTCATATATTTTTACCTACATTGAACTGAACTAATATATTTTTACATTGTATTTATGATGCCAACTGTGTGACAATAAACTCACACTTTGTTTTAAGTCAATTTGGCTATCAATGCTATTTCATCCGGAAGCGCCTCTGAGATACAAGAATATTAGATATTAATAATATTCTTCAATCATCATCAGAGCCTTCCAAACGCTGGGCATCCTCCTGGAGCATGTACCCAACACTGTGGTCAAACAGTTCGAGGGACTCCTCAGGAGGACATGGTGGGGCTAGGGAAGGAGTCACTGATGACATTGAGCCGAGGGAAGAGGCCGCTGCTTTGCCAGACAAAGTACCCTGGGCATGGGTGAGAGAGGATGAGGAGGATGAGGACGGCTTGGTCATCCACTCGACCAAGTCTTCCGCATGTTGCGGCTCAACATGGCCAGCTGCCGAAAAAAAGGCCAAGCGTGTCCCATGGCCACGTGCTGATGAGGATGCACCGTCTCCACGACCAGCACTAGACACAGAGCCTGCTTGCCCTCTCTTATTGGCTTGTGACTGTCTGCCTCTCCTTCTTGGCCTTCCAGACATACTAATGGCCTGTAGCTGCACTAAGCTGGGATATATATATATATATATATATATATATATGTGTACTGATACTGCAGCTAGCAAAATCAACTGCCTGCCTGTAGTATGAGAACACCACCAACCTTCTACAGGTAGCTTTAGCTGAACACTGTGAGGTGGACGCACCCCACTAACTTGTAGGTTTAGCAGAACACTGTGAGCAGGACGCACTGCACTAACTGTAAATAGTCTAGCTGCCTGACTGTGGTACTAATAGGATCAAAAGAACACCAGCAATTTTCTTCAGGTAGCTGTATTTACTGTAACAAGACAAGCCTGCCTGTCAGTAAGAAGATAACAGAAACGGATCTAGCTGAATACTGTGAGCAGGACGCACCCCACTAGCTTGTAGGTTTAGCTGAACACTGTGAGGTGGACGCACCCCACTAACTTGTAGGTTTAGCTGAACACTGTGAGCAGGACGCACCCCACTAACTTGTAGGTTTAGCAGAACACTGTGAGCAGGACGCACTGCACTAACTGTAAATAGTCTAGCTGCCTGACTGTGGTACTAATAGGATCAAAAGAACATCAGTAATTTTCTTTAAAATACTGTAACAAGACAAGCCTGCCTGTCAGTAAGAAGATAACAGGAACGGATCTAGCTGAACACTGTGAGCAGGACGCACCCCACTAGCTTGTAGGTTTAGCTGAACACTGTGAGGTGGACGCACCCCACTAACTTGTAGGTTTAGCTGAACACTGTGAGCAGGACGCACCCCACTAACTTGTAGGTTTAGCAGAACACTGTGAGCAGGATGCACTGCACTAACTGTAAATAGTCTAGCTGCCTGACTGTGGTACTAATAGGATCAAAAGAACATCAGTAATTTTCTTTAAAATATTGTAACAAGACAAGCCTGCCTGTCAGTAAGAAGATAACAGGAACGGATCTAGCTGAACACTGTGAGCAGGACGCACTGCACTAAATGTAAATAGTCTAGCTGCCTGACTTTGGTACTAATAGGATCAAAAGAACACCAGTAATTTTCTTCAAAATACTGTAACAAGACAAGCCTGCCTGTCAGTAGGAATATAACAGGAACGGATCTAGCTGAACACTGTGAGCAGGATGCACTGCACTAAATGTAAATAGTCTAGAAGATAACAGGAACGGATCTAGCTAAACTGAATACAGTGTATATATATATATATATATATATATGCAACACCTGGGATGCATATATATACACAATACACTTTAAGTGCAGCTAACTGACTGACTGTCCTGCCTAATCTAGCTAACTCAAATGAAATGACACTGTCTCTCTCTCTCTCTCTAAGCACACCGGAACACACTGCACAGGGCCGCCGTGCAGGCGGCCTTATATAGTGTGGGGTGTGTACTAAATCCCCTGAGCCATAATTGGCCAAAGCCTCCTTGGCTTTGGCCAATTATGGCTCTCTGTTAAGGCGGCGCTGTGATTGGCCAAGCATGCGGGTCATAGTGCATGCTTGGCCAATCATCAGCAAGCAATGCACTGCGATGCCGCAGTGAATTATGGGCCGTGACGCGCCACACGAATTTGGCGCGAACGGCCCATATCGTTCGCAATTCGGCGAACGATCGAACAGCCGATGTTCGAGTCGAACATGGGTTCGACTCGAACACGAAGCTCATCCCTATTGCAGAATGTCAACATGTGCTAATTGCCATCATGGGGGATCAAGGGACGTGTTTTGGGGGTGCAACCCCTTCCTCACAACTACTTTATTATTGAGGAAGGGGTTGCACCCCCAAATTGCTACACTGATCTCCCGTGATGGCAGATAGCACATGTTGACACACTGCGTGCATCTTCAAAATTTGGCTTTTCTATAAAATGTCAAAAAATGTAACAAATTCTTCCATTACAAATACCACCAAAAAGTCAGGGATTTGGAGGTCTTTTAAACATTCCCTAAAACATCAATGATGTTCTTCATTTTGTTTTTAACCTCATTGATGTTTTTCTGGATGTTTTCCAAGTCCCCATTACACCCCATGATCTCAGGATCTGGGCACTCTCACTGGTGAAATGACCTGGATCTACAACATCACGATCACCTACAAAAAAAAAAGGAAAAAAAAACATGTATTATAAATCTGCCCACATCCATCTCTTACCTGAGCCTGTGGTCGCAGACACTCACCTGTTGTGGTGACTAGTTCCACCACGTCTCCTTCCTCCTCCTGCTCTGCTTGGCTTTGGTGGATTTCCACTTCCTCATGAGGTGGGGGGTCTGTGGTCTCCTCGAATGAGGGGTGTCCTCCGAGTCTTTTCTCCCCTATGTCCAAAAAAAATATGTATACTTAGCACACAGATATTTGATGGCAGAAACAGGAATATGAACCATTGCTTGGAAGTGGGGTACAATTGTCTATTTGGTCAGAGTTACAAGATGAATAAATATTTTTTTCCTTTGTCAAGCTTGAATACTTACCTGTTTTGTACAAGCTTCACAGATGGAGACACCCCTATAGTATACACTGGAGCACCTGTGTGGGACCCCCTAATAAAAAGGGTGCTCTTGTGTCCCACACTAGTGCTCCAGCGTCCAGATGTGTAAACAGCTGCTGAGTGTCCTCTCCTTACACGGAATCTAGTTTGGATTACATTCCTTTTTTTTTTTTCAAATTATAAGTTTATTAAGGAACAAGAGAGGACGCAGGTCCAACACGGTACCACAAGGCATGTACAAAACATTCTATTTTGAGGGCGCAGCCTCCAGTTATACAAAATCGCCTTATATAGATACAGTAGAAATTATTCCTTTGTAGGTAAAACATAGTGAAATGCTAATAAGCCTTATATGTATGACTAAGAAACGATATGTGAATGGAACCGATCCTCTCCGTTTCCATTTCCATTTACCCAATTCTGTTACAGCTGTAGAGAGAAAGAAAAGCCTAAATAAAAGGAGATAGGAGATGGGAAGTAAAAGAAGAAGGAATAGCTAGGGAATACAGAGGGGAGGGATGGGGAGAGATAGGGGGTAACGGGAGGGGGAGAGGGGGAGGACAAGGAGACGGCTACTGCGTGTGCCATCTGGCAGGTTTAGGAAGGATTAGCACTGTTTGCTATACCCAGATAACAGCATATCATAGGTGGCTTCCACTAAACAGATGAGTTCCCATCTAGAAGTGCCTGGCCTTCAGCCGAAAAGATAAATATGTTCCATCCGGACCAAGTCCTGGTGAACAATTCGTTTTGATTTCTAGCGGTCAGAGTCAGATCTTCCATTCTCTTAATGTCCTCTACCTTTCTGATCCACACACCAACTGAAGGGGGATGCATTGATTCCCAAAACAAGGGAATACACGCCTTGGCAGCATCAAGTAAATGCCGAATCAGTGACTTTTTATACACTTTGCTAGCTGAGGTGGTGGCGTGGAGCAGAAAGAGGGCAGGATCATTTGAAATTGTTCGTTCGGTAAATTTCTGTATAATGTTTCGGATGGTTTTCCAGAACCGATCCAACAATGGGCATGTCCAAAAAATGTGGAGGATGGTGCCATGTTCACTATGGCATCTCCAACACCTATCCGTTGTGAGAGGAAACATCTTATGTAATTTTACAGGAGTGTTGTACCACCTAGTGATCAATTTGTAATTAGTCTCCTGCGTTTTTGTGCAGATCGAGGATCTGTATGTGAAATGGATTATATTCTGCTTTTGACGTGTCGTAAATTTACATTGTAGGTCCTGTTCCCAGGATTCTAAGCTTTGTAAGCTAAAGTTGTCTGGGGGCGTAAATAACAATTGGTATGTGGCTGACAAGGCATGTGGCATGGAATCTTCTTCCGTACAATATAATTCATATGTCGTTGGGGGCTGGCTAAAGCTATTGGGGGGTGATAATGTTTTGAAAAAATGATCGAGTTGGAGTACCCTCAAAAAATCTAGCTGAAACGGGCCGGCTGGGTTCCTAAGTTCCGCTTTAGTAGGCCATTTTCCATTTAGTAGGAAGTGAGAGGCTTGGAAGTGATTAGAACTCTTTAGGGATAGAAACAATGGATCTGTGTACCCTGGAGTAAACTCTGGCGTACCTAAAATCGGACGGATCGGGGATGTTGATGATGTAAGATGGAACCGTATGAACAAAGTCGAGCATATGCGCGTGGTCACCCCTATAAGGGGATGTCTTTTCATGTGACTTGGGAGTAAGTTATAGCACCATGGCGCTCTGTTGAGGGGTATGTCACATTGTAATTGTTCCAGTCTGGTCCAAAGTTTAGTAGAGTAATGTCGATTCCAGTCTATAAGTCTGACCAGATGGGTTGCGTAATAATATTTACGAAGGTCTGGTACCGCCAAACCCCCGTAAAGTTTAGGTAAGGTAATTAGTTTCCTGGAGAGTCTGGGCTTTTTATTGGCCCAGATGAAGTCAAAGAGTATTTTATTAGTCTGGGCAAAGTATGATGAAGGGATCTGGATCGGTAGGGCCTGTAGCAAATATAAAAATTTGGGGAGTATACTCATCTTGACAATGTTGCATCTACCGAACCATGAGTGTAGACCTGTCTGCCATTTGGACAATAAGGACCGGATTGTATTTAATAGCGGGGGGAAATTAAGTGCAAATACCCGGGACATTTTGGAGGGGATATAAGTACCTAAATATTGTAGTGCTTTAGTCGTCCATTTGAAATTGAAGCTTCCTCTAAGGGACGTAAGTAGTCGAGAATGTAGTCCTATACCCATAGCTTCGGATTTGGTGATGTTAATTTTCAGGTTAGACATAGCACTATATTCCTTAAATTCCTGCAGGAGGTTTGGGAGGGATACCAACGGGTTAGTAAGTGAGAACATCATGTCATCCACGTAAGCGGCTACTTTCTGTTGTGAATTACCTACCTCAACCCCTTTTATGTTTTGGTTGGCTCTTATATTGCACAGGAAGGGCTCCAATGACAGGGCGAAAAGGAGAGGGGATAACGGGCAACCCTGACGGGTTCCGTTTCTGAACGGAAACGGGTCAGACAGAATCCCATTAGCTCGAACCCGGGCTGTAGGGTCTGAGCAGAGTGAGTTTATCCAGTTGAGCATTTTGTTGCCCAAGCCCACATAGCCCAAAACGGAGGTCATGTAATGCCAGTTCACCCTGTCAAAGGCCTTCTCTGCGTCTATGCTTAAAAGAACACATGGGGTCTTATTTTTACTAACTATGTGGATGAGGTTCAACACTTTGATCGTGTTATCCCTTGCTTCCCTGGTTGGAAACAATTCCGACTTGATCCTGATGGATCAAATCCGGGAGGTGTTTTTGAATCCTGTTGGCCAAAATTTTTGTGAAGATTTTTAGATCTGTGTTAAGGAGGGAAATCGGCCTATAACTTCCACAGGCCGAAGGATCTTTCCCTTCCTTAGGTATCACTACAATATGAGCAGCTAGGGTGTCCCTTGGGATGGTTGTGTCTGAGCCTATTGAATTAAAGAAATTAAGCATTGGTCCTTCCAGGGATTGGATCAGGGTTTTGTAGTATTACACCGTTAAACCATCAGGTCCCGGGGCTTTGCCTGATTTACTCACACCCACTGTTATTTTGAGTTTTTCCGTGGTTATCGGTTCTTCTAGGGACTCCCTGGTTTCACTGGGAAGTGTGGGTAGATCTGATCTGTGAAGGTATGCATCAATTTGGTCTTGTGGGGAAGGAGGTCGTTGTAAATTGTACAGTGATGCGTAGAAATCTCTAAATTCCTTAGCGATATTTCGGGGTAGTGTAACTTTCTGGCCTGAGGGTGTCATGACGTGGGGAATATAATTCGCTAGAACCTGTTCCTTTAGGGAGTTGGCTAGGAATTTACCGCACTTATTACCTGACTCATAACTCTTGCGTCGGCAGATCTGGATCGCCGCTTTGGCTCGAAATAACATTAGATCCGTAATCTTATTACGCAAGAGTAGGATTTCCGCCTCATTAGAAGGTGTTTGGGCGTGTTTGTGTCTAGCTTCCGCTGCTTGTAACTCATCTAGGAGAGATTTTATTTGTGACGTGCGTTGTCTTTTAATCCTTGCCCCGTGTTTGATTAGGACGCCCCGGATTACCGCCTTGTGTGCCTCCCAAATTATACCGGGGTTACTGTTAAGGGTAATGTTTGTCTTAAAATAAAAGTCTAATTCCCTGATGACATCTTTACAAATTTCTTCATCCTGAAGAAGACTCTTATTAAGTCTCCATGTCCGAGTTTTGGAGGTAAAATTGTCAGTCAGGGCATATGTCAACAATATTGGGGCGTGGTCTGACCATGTAATTGAATCAATTGAGGAACTGCGGACAGCGTGTAGTTGGGCGTGAGGGATGAGGAAGTAGTCTATTCGGGAGTATATTTTGTGTGGAGAGGAATAAAAAGTGTAGTCTCTCTCCGTTGGGTGAAGAAGTCTCCAAACATTAATCATTTGGGCTTTGTGCAGAGAGCGTGCAATGCGCTTCCGGGTAGCTGGTGTGATTGATGAGTGACCTGAAGAGGTATCCTCCGTGGGGATCAACGGAACGTTGAAGTCCCCACCCAGGATTAGCTGACCCCTCTGAAACCGCGTCAAAGCATCTATTGTCTTGCTTATGAAAGAATCTTGTTGACTATTAGGTGCATACAAATTGGCCAATGTTATTTCTATTCCACCTATATCTCCTCTGAGGAACAGATAGCGTCCCTCAGGGTCACTTTTCGCTTCCGCGCATGTCCATGGGACTGAGCGGGAGATGAGGATGGAAACTCCTCGTGATTTAGCATCCGCAAAAGTGGAATGATAGGCCCATGGGTATAATTTGTTTTTCAGGATCGGGAGGTTGTCACTTTTAAAGTGGGTTTCCTGTAGGAACGCCACGTCGACTTTGTGTCGGCGAAGATCATTGATCAACATCCTCCTTTTCTCAGGCACATTGAGGCCCTTCACATTTAGTGAAAACACATTCACCGTCTCCATGTCCCTAGCTGAGGGTTATAAATCAAAAAATGGAGAGATAAGTGGGTTTGGGTATTGGGAGGGAGGGGGGGGCAGGGTGGAAGAAGGGAGAAAAAAGTTGGAGAAAGAATAAAAACAGATCCAGTAAATGAGAGAGAGAAAAAAGATATCAGGCTTGCACTCTAGGGTGCAGCAATATCAGTCTAAAGAGGTAGCACACTAGTGCTAATACGCTCACCAGACAACTGCTGATAAACGAGCGTAGTCCTAATTGGAGGCGTGGGAAGCTATAGTCAGAATGGAACTCATCGACCTCCCTCCCCTAACTCAATTGAAAAAAGTCTGACAGTATTGGTATGAAAACGACTAGAAGACCTTGTTATGCAATATTAGAAGATAGAATAGAACACTAAAACAACTAGTCACAAACAGGTTACAGAACTATGTGTTGTGCTGCCATCAGGCAGTCCCTGAACATTCCTGACCAAATCCCCAGCTATCTTCGGCTGAGCCCATAGAAATAGTGGACCTATTTCCCACTCCCTGGCATAGACATATATGTGCTATCTTAGTGTAGAGTCTACTTCTGTTAACCCTGAAACTACCGCATGAGGAGAATAAAATTCCGGGGACTGTGGCCATTTTCCTATTAGCTGCTTTATGAGAAAGCTGTATTGTTTCCCCATCATCTACCACCACATGAGACGCTAAGATGCCGGTGTCAAAGACCCCTCTCCTCTACTATCTTTGGCAAAGGCATGCATTTATCAAATATAGTGACATTTCAGGAGTACCAAACAATGTTATTAACTCAAACCATATAATGTGTACCCTCCTAATAATAGGAGTTCCTTACGGGCTGCAGATGATACTGTTCACCGTTAACAGTGCGATGTGGGGAGTTCAAGGGTTAGTGTCTCCATCTGGTACAAAGAGGTAATATCTAAGATTTGCAGATAAAGGTCAATCCATGATTCTCCCTGATGTTATGGCTTTGAATCCTGAGCCCAGGTAGTCACTCTAGTGATCAGGGAGTTAATCGTGTCCCAAGCATGCTCCAGCTGACAAATCCCTGAGACCGTTTACACATAATAAGTGGGGTGAGTGACCGCAGATTTGTGGGGTGAACAGATTAGTTGTCATGCAGGTGGGGATATAGTGGGCATATCGAGATCAAGAGCTCATTTTAAGTTAAGCTACCAGATGGTAGTGGATGAGGATCAGGTCAGGGCAACATTAGAATCATGAAGACAAGCTACAACTCACGTGTACCCTCGTTGGAGGACGCTCGGTGCCGTCTCCTGGATCGCTGTTGGCGCGGCTGCTGAGGGTTCCTTTGGAAGGAGGGATTTGGTCGATCCGTTCTTCGGGGGATCAGAGCCAGCCAGTTAGGAACCGGGATCGGCTCCGCTTCTAAGAAAGTAAAAAAGTCCGGCAGATCTTGGGGAGAGCGCAGATTAAAGGTGCTGGATCCCTTACAAAGATTCACCGCTAAGGGGTATCCCCAGCGGTACGTGCATCCTTGCCGGCGAGCCATATCTAAGATGGGTTTCAGTTGTGCCCTTCTCTGTAGAGTCGCTCTCGAGAGGTCTGGCAGGATCTTGATCGTCGCTCCGTCAAACTCTACCGTTCCTTGGTCCCAAGCCTTTCCCAGGATAAGCTCCTTCTGTGTATAACGGTGGATCCTGCAGATCACATCCCTCGGTCTGTCCGGATCTGTTGATCTGGGCCCCAGCGACCTATGAACACGGTCTAATTCCAGTGACGCCGGGGGGGCTCCCAGGACTTGGTGAAAAATGGCGACTACAGACGCTTCTAGGTCCTCCGCTCCTGTAGCCTCAGGAAGTCCCCGCAGCCGCAGATTATTGCTGCGGTCCTCCATTTCTTCCAGCCATAATTGAAAGTCCACTGCTGTAGCTGCCTGTGACTCTCGGGAATGCTCTAGGGTCGCCACTCGTTGTGCAAGTGCAGATAGAGAGGTTTCCCCCGAATCTACCCTCTCTGAAATTGTCTGGAGCTTCGCTTTGAGTTCTTGCACATCACGGGTGTGCGCCTCCTCCACCCGGGATATGAGGGCTTCAATATCTGATCTGGTGGGCAAGGCCTCGATGTCTGCCTTGGTAGGAAGGGCACGCAGGATAGCATGGAGCTCCTCCGGGATTCCAGAGTGTCTCTGTGATGTGCCTGCCATATTAGAGCCGAGAATCGCTGGTGTTTCTGACAGACAGTCTGAGGACACAGATGAGGTTGGGGACAGAGGAGAGGCTAGTATGTCCGAGTCTGCCATATAGTGTCCACGTGGCGCTGCAACTATGGCGCCTGGCGATCTCCTCTGCTGTCCGCAGAAGTATCTCAGAATACTGCTCCGTGGGGTGGCTATCTGGTCTCCGTTTGTAGCAGATCTTGTTCTGTACCTTTTGAGGGTTAGCATTCCTCCTTCATAGGTTATAAAAGCCGTCCTCACTCCGCCATCGCTAGGCCATGCCCCCTTGGATTACATTCTAGTTACCAACCCATCTAGACACCTAAATTATTTTAAGAGAAGTAGGCCAGAAAAAAGTATTCAAATGCATATGGCCAAAACAATGGGGTTTTCTATGCCGAACGAACAATGTTTCATACGAACGAACAATGTGCCCATTAACATGAAAGTTGCCATTTTAAGAAAAAGAAAAAGAAAAGCACATGGAGCAGCATGAACCTTATAAAAATAAAGAATAGGAACACAGGACAAGTACTTACTTTTTTGCAGCACTCTCCTGATCCTTCTGTACTGCTCATGATCCCTTAATTTGAGGTCCGACCACCGCTTCCTCAGTTGATCTTTCGATCGTCGTACCCCAAAATTCCAGTGAAGACTCTTGACTACTTTTGCCATGATCTTGGCCTTTCTGACATTGGGGTTGGGGTAAGGTCCATACTTCCCATCATAGTCAGCCCTCTTCAGTATGTCCACCATCTCCAACATCTCCCCAAAGGACATATTCGATGCCTTAAATCGTCTCCTCCGGAATCTGGACTTTTCAGGCTCTGGGCTTTCCTCCTCCTCCTCCTCGTTGCTGTAATTAGCACAAACCTGTTGTGTCTCCACCATGTGCTCTTCCCCCACTGCACCGAACGAGAAGGGGTGGGAAATAGACTAGAAAGAACATCAGGGGCAGGCGGAGTTTCACGCATGCACAGTGTATATAAAGCGTAACACGCGTGCGTAGTACGTACGATCTGTGAGCGGAGGAATGAGTATCGGAGGTGCTGTAACTGAAATTTGTACGTTCTGTATATAATTGTATTCTATTTTGTATGTATTGCACACTACCCTCACTGAGCACACGGCACTAATAATATTTTCAGTACATTTACATTCTTTCGAGTCCTGATTCGAATTAGCCTGCCTATGTAACGCCCCTTGTTACCATAAACGTACAATTGTAATATTAATGTGATACCTACGTAATCATGTGCATAAAAACCTTCAATTGCGTCATAATAAAGCAGAACAGTTATTTGAAAAGATGCTGAGCGTATCTTTTGTGTCTGTTCCCTACTGCAGTAGTTATTATTAATTTGGAACCACTAATCAATATGAGGATAGGAGTTGCCTATCATCAATTTAACCAAGTCAGCATGGCGAGCTTTGCCTTAGGAGGGGATTCCAGGTGACCCTGAGTATCCGAAATGAGGAGCTTGAGACGATCCGGGAATTTCTGATAATCAGCCGGCTGAGGTAAGCCTTTTGCTTACATTTGAGTTATCAGACTTCCTTGATCGGTAAGGCATTTTTGTGACAAAGGGTACCTATTTTACTCCCCTTAATCGAACTGTATTGATTGGTGGTTATATGTTATGTTGTCCCTGTCTATTGTCCATCGGAGTGTTATAGATAAGAAAGGGAAGAATAGTGCTGTTCACAGGTTTTTGTAGTACATCTGCTAGATAAAGTAGTTTAGAGGCAAGATGGTATAGGCACATGTAGAGAAGACTGGCCAGTCATTATGGGCATTGAATTAAGTAAGGGAATGAAGGGTAAGTGACCCTCAAAAATGCCCAGCGCAAGAGGAGCGCTATTTATGAACCAAAGGTGCGGTTCCGCCTATACAATCCATTGTAATATATTTATGGAAGCTGGACCCAGTAATGCAGGGTTCATCCCGATATATCAGAGCCGCAGCTTTTATGCAAAGGTGCTATTAGACAAAGTTAGATATTTGTTTTGGTCAAACATTTAATTCTTAATGGTCCGACATTCTGCACAGCAAATATACAGCTAACTAAATGTTTGCCTAATGAAAGGTTTAAAATATGAGTTTGTTTATGTACAAATCTAACAATGAAAAATGCGTACATTTGAATCCAGCCACCTTATTGCCTCTATTGGAGGAGGCTGGAGACAAAGGAAGTCACATGTGTTAAATTGATGGTGTAGGAATCAGCTGCTGTGAGCCCAGTGCGGGACACACTCCCTGAAGACCCAGATATTAATTTTTTGTAGATTTGAGTATGCAGTTTATCACCCAGAAGGATACTCTGTATTCAAAGTCATTGGATCTTTTTTTCCCCAGCTCAAGAAGCAGAGCTCCATGTTTTAGTAAAGCCTGTGAGCTATAAAAAGTGTATATTTATATAGATAGTCGAGATATAGAGAGCTTTTGGTTCCATTTAAAGGGCCAGAAGTTTGTTTTTACTTCGGCAGGTAAACCAACCAGGCATGCCAAGTTAATTTGATCGGCTGTTTTCAGCCTTCCATGTTCTTGCTGAGGTAGCCATATTAACTTTCACACATGGAAGCAGACCAGGTGACTAAGGATGCTGCATTTACAGCCCCGGACACTTGATGGGTCTATGCAACCCACAGATTCCACCCTAGTTCTGGCCCAGTATAGCTGGGATTAATAATTCAACTTTAAGGACCCCAGAACGAGAAGAACAAGTGGTCCACAGGGGGCAACTTCTTATGAAACAGGACTTTGGAAAAAGGTGATCATTTATGTCTGCCAGCCACTCTTTTCCTCCAGCTTGACACATGGATCGTGTCATCAGTCACAAGCAGTTATGGCTGCCTTAGTAAATGAGCATGGGATAGAGCCAGGGTTCTCCACAGTTGTTTTTTATAACATACCACTTCTTGTTTTACCTGTTACCAAAGGTGTTACCAAAAGCTGAACATCCCTTCCAGAGATTACAAAAAAGATATATCCAGATGCCCAAGTCAGGATACAAGTATGCATTTTGTCTGTATGGACATGTTTTTGGATGTCCAGTGGCAAATGCTACTGCAAAGGCCACAGTAAAAAGTGTTATCAGAAGTAGTTTGTAAGTACAGAGTGCAGAAAGTACAGAGAGTAACAGAGGAAATCATTTTTATAGGAGAGTCCTTACTAGAAGTTTTGAGGTTTTATTTTTACACCCCCTACTGTCTACAATGTAGCGGACAAAGTAGAGTAAGAAACTAGAAAACTTTTGCCTGAATGTTTTCTTATATTTTATGAAGCCCCTAAGGGGGATGTTGGACTCTCTCCCTATGGGATTTGGTTTGGGAGTGTGTTACTCACTTGCTTATATTTTGTCTCAGCAGCTGAAGTCCTCCATTCGGATCTCACAGAGAATGTTGCTGATCTTTTAAGGTTTTTGACAAACTAATTTATGTGTTTTCTCCCCAATTCCAGATCCTAAAAGTTTGGAAGGATCTAAAACTAAAGCCAGGTGACTTGTGGATTGTTAAGAGACATTTATATATAAGGAAATGAGACTCAATACAGCATCTATTTCATGTACAGTTTTTGCAAAACTTGAAGGAAAAGTCACCTGGACCCACACCAGACACTGCAAAAATGACTTAATTAAAGAAATATCTGTGGTTGATTTGTTTCCCTCTTGTGATCACAGTCTAGGGTACTTTTTGATTCAATGACTTTAATTGTAAGGGATATATATATTTGAAAAGTAGTTTAGCCATGTTGAAGTCATATTTTGTCTTTTCTATGTTTTCCATTTTATGTAAAATTGTCTGTGTTTATATTTGCCGATAAGTCAGCATGCTTACAATTAAGCTAGAAGGCCATTCTGGCCACAGGAGTGTACAGCCAGTACTCTGTAAATATGTCTTATCAATCATTTGTTTTTCACAATGAAAAGTCATTTGGTAATGAAAAAGTTGCTCAGCTATTATTTTCTCCACAGTGGAGTTTGTTTTGCCTCTTTGGCCAGGACTACCTCCACCTAAGCGTGTTGAGGTTCCAGGTTAAAGCTTATAGCAGGTATTTAGTGATCAAAATATTGATCAAAAGAGGGGAGACTGTAATGGAAATTTGTACGTTCTGTATATAATTGTATTCTATTTTGTATGTATTGCACACTACCCTCACTGTGCACACGGCACTAATAATATTTTCAGTACATGTTTACATTCTTTCGAGTCCTGATTCGAATTAGCCTGCCTATGTAACGCCCCTTGTAACCATAAACGTACAATTGTAATATTAATGTGATACCTACGTAATCATGTGCATAAAAACCTTCAACTGCGTCATAATAAAGCAGAACAGTTATTTGAGCGTATCTTTTGTGTCTGTTCCCTACTGCAGTAGTTCTTATTAATTTGGAACCACTAATCAATATGAGGATAGGAGTTGCCTATCATCAATTTAACAAAGTCAGTGCCGATCATGATAACGAAGGTAAGATCTAAACTTGGGGATATACTGCTTCTAGATTGAGGCCTATATTGTAACAAGATTAGAGTTTCGCATGACATTAGGGTTTGTCTTGTGTTGTGTCTTGCAGATAAAATGGATGGCTTCCATGACCACAACTTCCTCCCCCTGTTCATAGATAAATACAGGGAGCTGCCCTGTCTGTGGCAGGTCAAACACCCACATTATAATCATAAACAAAAGAGACAGGCAGCGCTGGAGAAACTGCTGGAGTTGGTGAAGCTGGTGGTCCCCACAGCAACCATCCCCTATCTAAAAGCCAAAATTGGTGGCCTGAGGAGCACTTATCTTAGGGAGTGCAAGAAGGTCATGGATTCCCAGAGATCCGGAGCTACAGAAGATGACATTTATGTCCCCAGGCTGTAGTACTATGAGAGGCTGCGATTTCTGTCAGACCAGACTGGGTCAGGGAATCTCTCTCAACCCTTCCTTCCACTCTTCTTTCCACCCTATCTTCCACCCCAGCTGAGGCTTCCGATGTCCAACCTGGGACTTCCAGCCAGGAAGAAGTGGAGGAGCCCAGCTGGAGCCAGGTATAGCATTGTTCTACAGATTTCTGGTCAATAAATAAATGATGTTTATTAGACGTTATTATTTATCACTAATTGCTGATTTCATAAAGTGTTTTACAAATCAATAGACAGTAGTGTGCAAAAATAATTGGGACAAGAATGAAAAATGCTGGGCTCAGAATGATAGTCTGTTATACTTGTTAACTTTCAATTAGCAACAGTCATGAAATAAAAATTGTGTGTGATTGATGAAGAAAAAACTAAAACAATGTCCCTTTTTCATACACAGGAAGACCTCAGCCAGGATGAGGCTCTGGAATGTGGCACATAGGAGGAGGCGGGGGTAAGTGTCAGCCAGGAGGAGGTGGGCTAAGTGGCAGCCAGGAGGAGGCGGGCCTAAGTGGCAGCCAGGAGAAGGCCCAGTAGGAGCCTGACCGAATCGCAGGTTCTTTCCCCCCGCCTTCCAACCAAAAGACCCAGGAAGGGGAGTCATGTGCAGGATTCAGCTCTCAGGCTGATTCAGGAGGCTTCTGCATCCCTCAGAGCCTTACCCACTCCTGAAGAGGCCTTTGCCTGCATGGCTGGCACAAAACTGCAGGGCATGCAGGAGGGCCAATGCCTCATGTGTGAGGACCTTCTTTATAAAGTCGTAACTAAGGGAGTGAGGGGCGAAATCACACCCAAGACCCACCTGTGTGAGTTGGACCATCCTCCTCCTCCTCTTCCTCCTCCTGCCACAACTCCACCACCAGAGCCACAGTGTGGAAGGAAGCGTGGAAGGAAGACCAAAGAGTGTTGACCTGGGTTCAGTCTGGTCTGACAAAAGATGCAGGCTCTTGTATGACCACAGCCTGGGGACAGACATGTCATCTGCTGCTGTTCAGGATCTCTTGGACTTCTGGACCAGACTGCACTCCCTTAAATATGGACTCCTCAGGCCACCAATTTTGCAGTAAAATAATTGATGTGTGCCCTGGGGGCCAAAAGCTTCGCCAATCTCTGCTGTTTCTCCAGCGTTGCCTCCCTCTTTGTTTGGTTCAGATCCCTTAATAAAGGAATTTTTGTTTCAATTATAATTGCCTATGTGTGTTTTCCTTCAAAAAGGACAGTTTGTTTGTGAGGAGGTAGGTACATTTCAAAAATACAATGTGAAATTAACAAGAGACACCAACACCAAACAATCTCCTTGAGATGAAATAATACAAGATAATAATAGTGTTGTGGTAACTTGACACACAAAACACACCCAAAAATATTCTGGAGTAAAAAAAAAAAAAAAAAAACACGATCAGGCTTGAAAAAATACAAACCCAAAAATATAAACATATTGCTTTTTTGTCAGATGTGACAAATCAAAATATATTGATGAAATCACGATAAATAATAAAGAAAGAAGTTTGTAAGAACTTGTGTGAATATGAGCAGCAAAACAACTTAATTCTTCTCACATTATAAAGAAGAAGAGAGTGCGCTGTATTAAACAATTTTAAACATTGCAGCCTGACGAAAGTGCTATATCCATTCCGAACACTAATTTTACTAGACGGAGCTGTTCCGTCTCGGAAATTTCTTCTGAGCATGCGTGGCACTTTGTGCATCGGAATTGTCCACACACGGTCGGAATTGGCGCGATCGGATTTTGTTGAAAATTTTATAGCCTGCTCTCAAACTTTGTGTGTCTGAAAATCCGATGGAAAATGTCCGATGGAGCCCACACATGGTCGGAATTTCTGACAACACGCTCCGATCGCACATTTTCCGTCGGAAAATCCGACCGTGTGTACGGGGCATAAGTCATTTATTACACAGGCAGTGTGACTTCAATGATATAGTATCTATAGAATTGGCAGTAAGATTATTTAGAGACAGAATATAAGACTACCAACATAGGCAGTGTGACCTCATTGATTGAAAACAAGCTGCAGCATTGGCAGTATAGGCTAAGCAATTTATTACACAGGCAGTGTGATCTCAATGACAATGATGTATTATTATCTGTCAGGAACTCTAGAGCATTGGAGAATATAAGAGTGCAATGAGACCACCTAGGTAAGCTCAGAGTACAACTAACAGTAATAGTGTAGTTATGTATGCTGCCTGCAAATAGACAAGTGACCACCGTGGTGTTCTCTAATTTTTCCTCTTGAGGTGTTACCCTTTAAGTGGAATGATGCACATATTCTTTACAGACGTTTATATATGAGATTAATAAAGGTTATGTTTTAGACCAACTGGCTATGGTGCGGTGGGTCATGCACTAGGGATGAGCCGAACACCCCCCAGTTCGATTTGGAGCAGAACATGCAAACAGGCAAAAACCACGTAAACACCGTTAAAGTCTATGGGACACAAACGCGAAAAATCAAAAGTGCTAATTTTAAAGGCTTATATGTAAGTTATTGCCATAAAAAGTTGTAGGAACCAGGTCTTGCCCCAGGGGACATATATTATAGCAAAAAAAGGGTTTTAAAACTGACGTTTTTTCGGGAGCAGTGATTTTAGTAATGCTTAAAGTAAAACAATAAAAATAAAATATTCCTTTAAATATCGTGCCGGGGGGTGTTCTTAGTATGCCTGTAAAGTAGCACATTTTTCCTGTGTTTAGAACAATACCACAGCAAAATTACATTTCTAAAGGAAAAATGTCACTTAAAACTACTTGTGGCTGTAATGTATTGTTGGGTCCCTGCAATATAGATGAAAATCACTGAAAAAAACGGCATGGGTCCCCCAAAGTCTGTTACCAGGCCCTGGGGGCTGGTATAATTATTAAGGGGAACCCCACACCCAGATTTTTTTTTTAAATGGCATGGGGTCCCCCAGGCCCCCAGGCAATATATATTCTGAACAGCAATGTATATACTATATACTGTGCAGAAAATTGGGCATTAGGTGTTGGTGGTACCAGAACACTGTAAGCCCTCACAGTTACTCTTGGTGGGTGCAGAAATGGGCCCAGCTGCAAAATATTATATCAAGAATTGTAATTTCATGCCCCTGTTAAACAGGGACAGAAAAATCGGGCCTTGGGCGGTAGTGGTAGTGCCCTAAACCAAAAATATTGTTGGAAGCCAGCAGCATCAAGATTGAGGAGGAATAGGATAGTCAGCATAGGCAGTCTTCAAGGGATTCCACATCCATAGGAAATTCAATCAGTTACATCAGCATCAGGTGCTTGATAGCTGCTAATCCAAGACTGGTTCATTTTTATGAATGTGAGCCTATCAACAGAGTCTGTGACAGGCGCACTCTTTGATCCATTACAAACCCTCCAGCAGCACGGAATATGCGTTCAGAAAGCATATTGGATGCAGGAAAGGCCAGTAGCTCAATTGCATATTGAGCTAGTTCTGGTCAGTGGTTCATCCTCAAGACCCAGTAACCCAGTGGATGATCCGTTGGAAAGGTCTCCAAGTCTGCTCTTGCCCCTAGATATTCCTGCACCATGTAATGTAGACAATGGCGATGGTTGCTTGTACTGATCAGACCTTGGCGCTGAGGACTTAAAAATTGTTTAAAGGCATCGGTCAGCTGGCCACCTTCTCCACCGCTCTTCCTCTGACTAAATGAAGTCTCAGCATCACATTGTCCAGCACCAGGAAATTGTAACCTTCCAGGGTCTGGAAATGCATTGCACAAACCTTTCTTCAAGGCCTCCTGAAGATGTTTCATCCTCTTCTCCCTCTGCAAAGGCAGGATGAATTCTACAACCTTACCCTTGTAACGTGGATCAAGAAGGGTTGCCAGCCAGTAATGATCCCTCTCCTTGATACCATGAATCCTAGGGTCCTTTCGCAGGCTTTGCAGAATCAGAGAGGCCATGCAGCATAAGTTTGCAGAGGTATTCGATTCTGAGTCCTCTGGGTCACTAAGGATCACATGATCTGTAAAACAACCTCCTCCCAGCCATGTACAACTCCTTGGGTTTCTGGTGACTGAAAACCATCCCTTGAAGACTGCTGCTGAGTGTTATCCTCTACATCCATGCTGACACAATCCTCCTCCTCTTCTTCCTGTGTGTTTGTTAGGCCCACAGGAATGCTATCTGGATAAAGGGGGCCTTGAGAGGTAAGGAAGTCCTCCTCTTCCTCCCGCTGTTCTGCCTCAAGTGCCTTGTCCATGATTCCATGAAGCGTGTGCTCCAACAGGAAGACTAGAGGGACAGTGTCACTGATGCATGCATTGTTGTGAGCATTGTTTCTGCTCACCATCCTTGTGGCCTTCTCAAATGGTGACAGGACAGTGCATGCATCCTTGATCAGTAGCCACTAGCGTGGCCAAAAGAAGCCAAGCTCCCCTGACCCTGTCCTGGTGCAATACTTGCACAAGTACTCATTGATGGCCCTCTGCTGTTTGTGCAGCCACTGCAGCATTGCCAACTTTGAGTTGCACCTGGTGGGCATGTCACAAAGGAGGCGGTTGGTGGACAGGTTTCATTCCCTTTGAATGTCAGCCAGCCGAGCATTGGCATTGTATGACCACAGACCTTTCTGGCCTGCCTCAGGAGATCCTGTAAGCCTGGGTACCTGCTCAAGAACCACTGCACCATCAAATTCAGGATGTGTACCAATCATGGAACATGGGTCAAGTGTCCCTGTCGAAGGGTGGAGAGAAGGTTGGTACCATTGTCGCATACAACCATTCCTGGCTGAAGCTGGCATGGCATCAACCACCTTTGAGCCTGCCCCTGCAGAGCTGACAGAATCTCTGCCCCAGTGTAGCTCCTGTCCCCTAGACAGACCAACTCAAGCACTGCATGGCATCTTTTAGCCTGACTGCTTGCGTAGTCCCTTGAATGCTTACTGAGCACCGTTGGTTCAGAGGACAAATCTGCAGAAGAGGACATAGAGAAAAAAAGAAGAGGAAGGGGTGGAGGAGAGAGCTGTGGCAGAATCACCAATAGAATTTTGGAGGCATGGTGGCGGAACAACCTCCAACAACACTGAACCCTGTCCTGCATCCTTCCCAGCTGCCAGCAGAGTTACCCAGTGTGCCGTGAAGGAAAAGGTAACGTCCCTGCCCATGCCTGCTGGACCATGAGTCAGCGGTAATATGCACCTTACTGCTGACCGCCCTGTCCATTGAGGCCAAAACATTGCCTTCCACATGCCGATAGAGAACCGGAATGGCCTTCTGTGAAAAGGAATGATGTTTTGGAAGCTGCCACTGAGGTACAGCACATTCCACAAATTCACAAAAGGGGGCAGAGTCTACCAGGTGCAAAGGCAGCAGTTGCAGTGATAGAAATTTGTCCAAGCTAGCATTCAGACACTAAGCATGTGGATGGCTGGGATCGAATTTCATTTTATGGTTCAGCAACTGGGGTAAGGAAATTTCCCTGCTAAAATCAGATGGTGTGTACTGCTAACAGTTTGGCTGCAAGTACTTGGGACACCTATTGCTATACCTTTATTCCTCTCGGTGCAGGTTTTTGAGATGACTGGAGGTATAGTAGGGTTGGTTTTTCTTTGACATGGGTCTTTCAAGTGCTGTTGTCAATGGGCTGCATGGCAGGTTGTCATATGTCTGGTCAAGTATGTGGTGCCCAAGCAGCTGCTGTTCTGGCTAAGCTTGATCCGCTTTAGACATAGGTTACAAACAGCAATGGTGCCATCTGCTGCACACGTGTCGAAAAAGGCCCACACCAAGGAGCTATTAAAAGTCAGTGGGGAGTCAGCAGCACCCTACACCTGTGGAGCTCTGTGGTGTGATGAAATAGGGTAGATGCCCTTTAACTGCCCCCTAGAGGACATACTGCCTTGTTGGAGTTGTGCCTCCTCCTCCTCTCTTCTCTCAGGCACCCAAGTACAGTCAGTGACCTCATCATCCCCTCCCTCCTCATCACTGGAGCAAACTTGGCAGTATTCTTCAGCTGAGGGAACATGACTGCCAGTTCCTTGTCCTTCTTAGGCACCCCCTCTCTTTAAGCTCACATTACTCCCTTCCTCAAGCTGGGAACCAACATCGGAGCCTTTAAATCGCTGCACATCCTCCAGCAGCATGTACCCGATACTGGTCGAATAATTCTGGGGACTTCGCCGTACATGATGGTGGGGCTATGGAAGGAGTGACTGTGGACAAGGTGCTGGTTGAATAGGCTGCTTTGATAGCTGTGTTGGAAGGCAAACTACTTTGAGCCTGGGTGACAGAGGATGAGGAGGATGAGGAAGGCTTTGTTATCCACTCCACCAACACTTCTGCATGTTCTGGCTCAATAACATGGCCAGCAGCAGAAAAAGGACAAGCATGCCCCACGGCCACCTGCAGAGGATGCACCATGTCCATGACCAGCACTGTTGACTGTAGACTTAGTGGCTGCTTGCCCTCTTTTAGTGGCCTGTGAGCGTCTGCCTCTCCTTGGTGGCCTTCCGGATGTATATTTTGTTTTGCAACACCACACTACACTGTATTAGATACTGTGTACACTGCCTGCATGGTATTAGCAACTGTACTATGGCTGCACTGTATTGTGTACACCACCAGAAGTGTAGTAGAAACTGTATACACTGTATTAGATACTGTGTACACCGTCTGCACTGTATTAGCAACTGTACTACAGCTGCACTGTATTGTGTACTGTGTACACCACCAGAAGTGTATTAGAAACAGTACACCACGGAATGCACTGTAGATATAGGCTACTCTGGATGCAGAGTATATATATATATATATATATATATATATATATATATATATATATATATATATATATATATATATTTATACACTGCCTGCACTGATTGAATATAGAGTAAATACTGAATACATAGTCTATGCTAAATGCAGAGTATATATATATATATATATATATATATATATATACACACTCACTAGACTGACTGTATATACATATAAAATACACTGCCACTAACTGAATAACCTGCCTGCTTAATCTAAATCAAGTTATCTCTCTGTCCACATCAACAACACTACACACGGCCACCGTGTAAGCAGCCGTATATAGTGTGGGGAGTGGACTTAGTCCCCCTGAGCCATGATTGGCCAAAGGCACCCTGCACAATTATGGCTCTCTTAGTAGAGGGCACTGTGAATGGCCAAAGCATGCAGGTCAGGTGCATGCTTTAGCTGATCATCATACAGCAATGCACTGCGAGATCGGGGCGTTCCGCGGTGCTCGAATTTGCCGCGAATGCCCCATAATGTTCGCTGTTCATCGAACGGATGAACACCCGATGTTCGAATCAAACTTATGTTTGACCCAAACATCAAGCTCATCCCTATCATGCACCCTTGCTTTGTCAAATAAGTATTTTTTGCCAGATTTGGTTTGTAGATAGGAAGGTATTGTAAGCTATACTGTAAAAGTTATAGAACCTTCTAAATCACTTTTACATGACAGCCAAAAGTCAGCTGAAAAAAAATCAATACCACGCTGCCATAAGCTTTCTTAAAGAGGTTAAAATACAACTCCAGGCAACACCATTTTTTTGTTTTAGATATAGTGAAGTAGGGTTAGGTCCCCTGTCCTTGGTGATTTTTGTTTGTTTGAAAGATTTTGTCTTGCTTATTGACACTGTTATATCCCAGAATGAGGACACATTCTGTCTTTATAAAATATTGAAATAAAGGATTTGACACTATACTTGTTCATAAAAAACTTTGCACAAAGAATAAATATACAATGCATCAAACCGAAATGTGCACATTTCGGTTTGGTGCATTGTATATTTATTCTTTGTGCAAAGTTTTTTATGAATGTGTATAGCGCCAAATCCTTTCTTTCAATATTTTACACAGTTTAGTGATTTGTTCGTTTTTAAAGGGACAGCTGTTTGTTATCCCTACAGGGCGCCATTATTGGTACATATTTTTCATACATTCTGTCTTTAGCAGCTCTCTCCAAAGCAGGTACCTAGACATTCACCTCACCTAATTTTCTGGTGACCCCTGTCACTAGTGGAGTTTCTACTTACAGTCTGTCTACCTGACAGCTTGAATAGAGGTGAAATCTCCCTGGTGAGAATGCAAAAAGTGACCTAAAGATGTTAAAATGCTTTACAATTACCTTGGTTGTGTTTTGGATGGAACTCCACTTTTTTACCACCAGTCGGTCTTTTCTTAGGCCTCATGCAGATGGAAAGCCAGGGGGCAGTAAAAAACAGGCAGTTTTACCCCACCACCACTCACCAAAAGAAGAACATCTGGCTCCTCAGGGCTGTACATGTGTACACTTTGCTTTGTGGGCACAGCAAAAGTAAACCCCTAAGAAGTATTGTCACCAAACATTACACATTGAATGGGACCCAAGTTTATGGAGCTGTGCCATAACTGCCATTTAAGGACTGCTGCCTATCTGAAGGAGGCCTTAGGCATGCTCTGCACTAGATATCCTTAAGAAAACACATATACAAGATTATTACCTGCACAGCACATCATTGAAATCTAGCATTTGGCTTTGTTTGTAAAAGTTCAATGAAGGTTATGTTTTATATAGTTCCACCTACTACTCATAAAAACAGCTTTAAAGTGACATCAAAATATATCATATTCATCAATTACCAGCACAGTCAAGCTTTTTTTTTGCTATATAGATGAACCAAAATATGTGACACTATCAAATATTGCAGAGAAATCTCCAAATCCTAAGTCAACAGTTAAAAGTTTTTTTCTAGCTTTTGGGCACAGTAATTGTGTAGAGCAGCATCTTAGTCATGGATCTCCAAGCTGAAGTTACTTCCATGCTATAAGTCTGAAAATGATTAAGAAAACTTTAAAGAAATGCTCAATATTACTGTTATGAAATACAGTGGGTATAGAAAAAGAATCATCCAATCACCACCACCACCTTTAAAATAATCAAATTTTGTGGCTTTGAAATGAAGACAGACACAGTTTTTGTTTTATCCACTTGCATTTACTCAGTGCAACTTGCAACATCCAAGTGAAAGATTATAACACCAACATGTCAGGAAAAAAAATCAAAAACATAAACATTGAGTTGGAATACGAACTACCCTCATCCTAAACATGACACTTAACTATGCCATTTGATATTTAACTGTGATCAGCTGTGGTAATTTTGATCAGCTCAGCATGAAAAGAGCTTTCCTGGAGCATTTCAGGTCCTGGTAGTGCAACTGAAGCAAACAATCAACTATGAGTGACAAAGCACTGTCAAACGATCTCTGGGATAAAGTTGTGGACAGGCACAAGTCAGGAGATGAATGCAAAAACCTTTCAAAGGCTTTATCAATGCCTAGAAGTACAGTGAAGTCTATTATTAAGAAGTGGAAGGCATTTGATACAACACAGACCCTCCCTGGAGCAAGATGTCTCTCTAAACTGGATGAAAAAGCCAGGAGGAAGGGGGTCTGAGAGGCTACCAAGACGACTACAGCAACTCTGAAGCAGTTGCAGAAATGTATGACAAATAGTGATCATTTTGTGACATGTGACAACAATAGTACAAATTCTCCACAAATGTGGCTTGTATGGGAGGGTTGCAAGAAAAAGTCCAATTCTCAAGAAAGTCCACATGCAGTTAAGACTGAGATTTGCCAAAATGCACCTTGAAGATTCTGAGGCCACATGGAAAAAGGTGTTATGGTCAGATGAGACTAACATTTAATTATTTGGCTTGAACACTAAATGATATGTCTGGTGGAAATCCAATACAGCTCTCCATTCAAATAACACCAATCCTACAGTAAATTATGGAGGTGGTAATATCCTGGTTGGGGGGTGTTTCTCTACAGCAGGGACTGGAGCAGCTGTCAGGATAAAAAGAAGAATGGATGGGGCAAAATACTATTAAATTCTTGAGGAAAATCTTCTGCCCTCTTTCAGAAAGTTGCCAATGGGAAGAAGGTTTACCTTCCAATATGACAATAACCCAAAGCACACAGCAAAAATGACCAGACAGTGGTTGAAGGAGATAAAGGTTAATGTCCTTGCATGGCCTAGTCAGAGCCCAGACTTAAACCCCATTGAAAAATCTGTGGAATGACTTGAAGACTGCAGTCCCAAAATGGTCACCATCAAATTTAACTGAACTTGAGCAGTTCTGCAAAAGAAGAGTGGGCAAATATTGCAAAACCTAGATGTGCAAGGTCAGTAGAGACATATCCCAACAGACTAAAGACTGTAATAAAAGCAAGAGGTGGTTCAACAAAACACAATGAGGGTAATCCTTTTTTTTTTCAACTCAGTGATTCTGTTTTTGAATTATTTTTATATTTTTCTGACATGTTGGTGTCATATCTCTCACTTAGATGTTATAAGTTGCACTGAGTAAATACAGCTGAATGAAACAAAAACTGTGTCTGTCTTCATGTCAGGCTGAAAAGCAACAAATTGGGAGTATTTTAAAGGGGATTGATTCTTTTCTATACTCATTATACAGTATATTATTATGGTAACGTATGTGAATTGACATTCTAAATAAAATTAGACAAAAAGAAAATCAGAGCATCGTATCCACAGATATAGGCCCAAAACTGTCTGCTGAAGACTTAATTTTTGTTCTTATCTCTGATTTAAACTGTATTGAAAACTTTTTAGATTTTAGTTTCTTGCCACCCCTTGTCACAGTGGAGATTGTGATTAAGCAAAGATTTAAATGCGGTAGAACTTTCTTCAGAAAATGAGAGCTTTGATTTTAAGGACGCTCTATATTTCCAGATGTGAAGTTGCCAACACCTTTTGGAAGCTTTGTTAGATGATACACGATTATTCACATTCAGCTTCCATATATTTGACCCTTTCTCACACAGCAGGATCTTGTGAAAGAAGTTTTAGCAAGTTCAAAACTTAGTATAACATAGTATAACATATGTGTTATACTGTGCTGTACAGGGCAAGAAAGTATTCTTACTATTTCCAAGTATGCAATAGCACAGCAGGTTAACTTAGGATATGCAATGACTGCAGTTTCATCATTAAAAGCATTGAAAATTGCACTGCAATTTACATCCACTGCTGCTGTAATATCATTTGAAAATCCTTTTTTTAATTGTTTACGTTTAGTAGCACCAAGTATAGTGTAAAAAAAAATTCAAAACTGTCACATTAAATATGCCATCGTGTGTTTCTGAAGTATTGATTGCACATTGTATGTTATTCATGTATAATAAAGTAAAACATGGGTCTTGTTTGAACTTCATAGTTAGCACAGTATATTTTACAAAAGTAATTTATATATTTATATATAAAATAATATGTGCAGCAGTTTTTTTGTGTTTCAGTTGAGTTTGGTTGTTATTTATTGAAATACAGTGTAGCGCTGGTAGATTTTTAATCTACTGCTGATAGGTAAATTTAGTGGGTTATCTGTTCATACATAGTCAGATTTGCCTCTGTTCCAGCTTTGCTGAGTTGCATGTAATTTCACATTGTGCCTGTGGGTGTCGTCGTTACTATGGGCCAGTGTTGGAAAGGCAACACGTTGAAGTGTATAAGTGCTCCTCTGTCCCGGAGATAACTCGGTGGAGGTGGTCCTCCAAGTTGCATTCTGGGAGAGGGTATTTATGGGACAGACGCCATGTTTCAGGGTTTTTTTCTGTGCACCTGCTGGCCCTCCTGGCCGACAGGTATGCTCTAAGAGTACTACCTCGTGGTCCTCCGATCGGGAGGCCCACGGTGCTGCGGCGTGTGGGTGGGCCCAGAAGCTTGTCTGGGGCCTACCACAGCAGCAGAGGAATGGTCCTGGGCTGTCTATTCTGTGTGAAGAAGCTGGACAACTGAGAAGATCCCAGGGGAGGACCCGTCATGGAAGGATCATGCAGAGTGCTGGTCTGGAGAGGGGCCTGGTGACTCAGTTGGAGGACGTATCCTAAAGTAATCCTACCGCATAGCACTGCCGGGTTGGCTTAAAGGTCCTGGTGCTGTGTTCGTGGTTCATCATGAACCAATACATCCTGTGGCAGAGGATCGTATGGGTTTTGTTTCAATCAAGTCTGTGGCAGAGACTTTTGTTCGCGCTGCGTACTGGCTGCTAGGTTAGTGAGAGGAACCTATCCAGGTGGGCAAAGATTCAACTCTACAGAGAGAGTATATTCAGCTACAAGTTTTCAATCCCTAATGCTACACAAAGAACATTAAGAAAGGGTATTTGAGATTCCCTGCAACTTTCCTTCTACCTCTTTCCTGCTACTTCCTTCAATTTACGTTTATTAAAGCATTGGAAAAAGATACTCAAGTGTCCGGTGCCTACATTGCATATGGTAAACTCAACAGGACCCTAGACCGGTTCTGGTGAAATAGAGGGGAGGAAGGTGACAGTAACAGCCCGCTTAAACCAGTAGCTCCACCGAGAGTTATTGCTACATGTGGAGGCATCGTCCGGGATTTGTTAGCCGTCAACCTCTCGCAACCCTGAGAAATATTTCACTGGGACTTTATGTTGGAATAAATTACTGGACTTTGTCATTTTTCAGGAGAAGAAGGGGTTAAAGTTGCAGGACTTTATTTCTGAATGCGTAAGCTGTGGGTGAGAAGTGAAAACCCGGGAGTTACGTGATCAGAACAAGTGGGAGGAGCCTAACCTACTTGTTACCACGTGGGACGCGTGTGTGTGTGTTGGCGCCAGAGAAGAAGCGAGGTCTTGTGATCGTGCTGAAAAGATCAGAGTGCGGCCATGTCTTTTTCGTTGATACAGCCAACTGTGGAACCTAAGATGTTCCCTACGAGTACCGCTGCGGGTGCTATGCTGACCGGAACCTTGCTGACAGATTCGTCTGAAACCGCAGGGGAGGTTTGTTCTCTACACAGTCGGAGATATTGAAGGGCTGGGCATGCTTTGCCACAAGTGTGAAGGACTGGCCATACATCTCCGTCCATTTGGTCGTTGTTTGCAGTGCAGAGAATATTTGTTCATAGTGGAGCAACCTACTATGTCGCCCCGTGCTTATCGGGTGGACAGGGCTACAGGTATTGCCACAGTAGAAGCTGCTACTATTGCTTCTGGAGAATGACAGGCCGTGATTTTGTCTGTTGCCACAGGGAGTGTTCCTGAGGGAGATACCGCTGTCACTACTTCATCAGCGGACATTACTTTGATTTCTGTGTCCACTACACCTATCCCCGTTGCACCTGTCCAGAGGAAGGTGGGATATGTGAAGGCTTCCCGCGGTCGTGGTCGAGGCCTACCCCAGAGACTACCCGAACCGTAGCCGGATAAATATATGGATCCGGAGAAGTCCACGTCAGGAACGGGTGAGAGATCAAAGGGGGACATATCTGGGACTTTGTGTAAATATTTGCCAGCAGAGGAATTGAGAGATTCGGAGATAGATTTCATGTCAGATCTCTCCGGTGATGATGATTTATTTGAGACTATGTCACAGGAACTGTTATGGGCTCAGGGTGAAGATGTTGCTTCTGCCTTGACTTTCTCAGAGTGGACGGCCCTAGATTCTGGGAAGACATCACCTTGTGTGGAGCCACACAGTACTATCAAGGAGACATTGCCTAAAGTTGCTACTTTGCTTCCGACACCCGTCGGGTCTATGGTGAGCAAATCACTGAACTCTTGTGTGCCTCCTGGTTTGGGGAAAAATAGATCATTGCCTAAACTTGCACGTTTGCAGAGAGTGCTTAACAAACGTGTTGCTACGGAATATGGCCTGGAGTTTCCCTATGTTACTCAGGACATTATGCAAGAAATTGAGGCCAACCGGGAGCTCTGGTACAGTGAGGCTGTTTGGGACTATTTGTCTGTGCCTAAGCCTTTCCGGAAAACTGGATATTCTGTTGCCATGGACGAACGCTTCAATGGATGTTTCCTACACTGGAACTATGGTCGGCACATCTATGCTGACAAAGTGGTCATTTGCAGGCCCGGGAAAGATGATATTGTGTACTTTATCACTACAGTGGATAAACTGGGAAAGAAACTGACATTGCCAGATCCCCGGTTTTATTGGTGATTATGAACAAAGAACTTTGGGGTGTATAGTTAGATAGTGTCAGTGTCTAGAGATCTTCGTGGTCAAGAGATAATGTTTATCCCAGCGCTTCTAAATCCAAAGACTGTTTGCTAGCTGGATTTTCTTTATTGAAAGGAGGTGATTTGCCTAAAAACAGGGATGGACTTCTAAAGTTACTTTAGTTTGTTTTATTAAAAGTTATACAGGAAGAGAGTGTCATTCTTCTTTTGGGATGAGACTTTGCTCCTAAAACTGTTTAATTTAGTGTGTGTCTAACTTTGTTTTTTTTCAGGAACAATTGGATCCCTTATCAAGCTGTTAGGCTTTTCAGCTATATAGATAGTGGGGGTTGTGACAATTATAATGTGATTTTGTTTGCGGATGTGAACATACTGTTATATAAATGTTGAAATTTTAATATCTCTATACTGTCTTTCCTTCTTCTTTGCCCTTATCCAAGTTTTTAAGTTCAAATACCGACTCTCAGGCTTGGGAGCTATTTTGACAGACGTTGGGGACAGCGTCTATTGTAGTGGGGGAAGTATGTAGCGCTAGTAGATTTTTAATCTACTGCTGATAGGTAAATTTAGTGGGTTATCTGTTCATACATAGTCAGATTTGCCTCTGTTCCAGCTTGGCTGAGTTGCATGTAATTTCACACTGTGCCTGTGGGTGTCGTCGTTACTATGGGCCAGTGTTGGAAAGGTAACACGTTGAAGTGTATAAGTGCTCCTCTGTCCCGGAGATAACTCGGTGGAGGTGGTCCTCCGAGTTGCATTCCGGGAGAGGGTATTTATGGGACAGACGCCATGTTTCAGGGTTTTTTTCTGTGCACCTGCTGGCCCTCCTGGCCCTCCTGGCCGACAGGTATGCTCTAAGAGTACTACCTCGTGGTCCTCCGATCGGGATGCCCACGGTGCTGGAGTTGGAGGATGCATCCTAAAGTAATCCTACCGCATAGCACTGCCGGGTTGGCTTAAAGGTCCTGGTGCTGTGTTCATGGTTCATCGTGAACCAATACATTGGAAAAATGCATTGGAAAAAGATACTCAAGTGTCCGGTGCCTACATTGCATATGGTAAACTCAACAGGACCCTAGACCCGGTTCTGGTGAAATAGAGGGGAGGAAGGTGACGGCAACAGCCCGCTTAAACCAGCTGCTCCACCGTGAGTTATTGCTACACAGTATATATTTTTTAAATAGAGGAATACTCTATTCAATTTTCAGCATTCATTTGATAAACTTTTACTTGCTTAAAATGACGCTAAATTCATTTTTCTTTAAAAGTGTTACTAAATTAGTAAAATCAGTCTGTATATGTAGCAAATGCTTGTTATACTCACTGTGGAGCCTGAGGGGTTAATCCTCTGCATTGTGTAAAAAAGGCTGTTTGATCCTGTTTTCTCTGATCCTCCCCTTCTTTTACTGTCCCGGATACATCTCCTGATAGAACAGAGCCTTGGGAAGAAGCTGCACATGCTCAGTTTGGTGTGTTTTGCTAGAGAGATTTTTTTTTTTCTTGGGAGGGTGCATGTGATCAGCACAGGGACAATCAGCACCATCCAGACAAAGAGTCAGGAGTCATGCAGCCACATAGGACAATCAGGGGAGAATGAAAACTCCTCCTACAACCTTTAACCAGTGTTCGGCCGGACACTGATAGAAGTCACAAGACTGCTATATACTGCTGAGAAGGAAAGGTATTTAGCAGTTTATATTTACTAAAATAATTGCATTTCCATGTTCTGTGTACTGTGGGAGACCAGGTATAGTGAATGCAGGTTCCCGGGTTTAGTAACACTTTAGGTGTTATACTGTTGTTTCCAGGCTTCTTATTGTCCTCTATGTATACTACAATTACCATATCACTGAATGCATCTGCACACAGATGTGTATTTAATCTTAGGGCTGAACAGAAAAGGGTGCCTACATTCACATACGCAAGGGGGTATGGAGAATGAACATAGTCACCCTAGTACAGGAAGTCTGGGAAGAACAGAAAAAAGCTTGAATTTGAGAGCTGAAGCAAAGGTACATTCTAATTATATTTAAACATTTTGCATGCATTTTGATAAAAAATATGAATTTACCATGTTAAGGAAAGCAAATGCATTGAGAAAACTGTTGCTAGGAGTTGGACAATTAATGGAAGAAGGAAGGGGATACTGCATCATATTTCCCTTGAGTATTTGAGTATTTATTATTATTAGTAGTAGTAGTAGTATTTGAGTATACTATTGAGTATTTAGATGAGTTTGCATCAGAAATTGTTTTCCTGTAAGTCTGACCTGTTTCTCCCTTCTGAGACTTGCCTCCTGCCTCCTTTGCTGAGACCTGCCAAACCTAGGTCCCAACATGTTGGATAATCTGGATAGCGTTTGTATTAGCTGCGCAAGCATCAAAAATGCCAAACCTGGAAGAAGTCAATGTTGCGCTAATTTGTGCACTTAACTTAATTTTATCTTTATTCAGTGCGGCTAGGAGGGTCTGTTGAGCGATTATTTTACCACCCTTCAACTGCCCGTCTGAACCTGGGCATGACCCGCCTCAGGGCTGTGCATATGCCATGGCCATAATGCTGTGCTTTGTAGCTGCAGCAACAATTAAACAACATATTGCAATTGGTGGGCATTAATGCTGCCTAAAATGACCAATACAAGTCTATGGGGCTGCCCTGTGGTTTTTGTGTGGTGGTGCCACATTTACAGGGTTAAATCAGGCAGTGCACACAATTTTCTTCAGAGCACACAGCCAGTTGGGAATGTATGGACTAACCTACCAACAGTTGTGATGTAATGTGTGTAATTACCACTGGGTGGCATAAAAAATAAGATCCAGATAACGTCAGCACTGGCCCAAAGAAAAAAAGGTGAAATCCGACCGGAAAGGCTAAAATGAGTCCACTTAATGTGATCACAGCTGGCAAATTAGTCTTCTTTATTGTGAAATAAGAGAAATGACAAGTGCTACTTACATCCATGGGAACATTCCACTCCAACGCCCAACAAATGTGAAGCTGCTGTGCAAAGAAAAACCATCTCTGCTAGGAAGGCAGAGGATGGGGCAAGCTGAAGAAGAGGTTAAGGCAAGATCAATGTTGCTGTGCAACTGCATGTCATAACCAGGAAGAAACACCAGAAACACCTGTTCTGTTCTGTGAGGAGTGACAGATTGTGAGTTCCTAATAGCTAGGAACCATGATCTGTCATTTCCTCTATAAAAATAAAAATAAACTGGTGCTCAGAGGTAGTAAAGCAAATTACTATAAATAAATCAGAAAGTCATATGCTGAATTAATCCAGGTGTAGCATGAATAATGTTGATTAAAATTGTCAGATACTGAAAAGCAGTTCATAGTTCAGGGAAAGTCCATAAGGAATAAACGATATGTTGGAAGACACCGGATATAAGAATTTTCTTGTGAGACACAGTATCAGGATATTCACAAAGGGCCGCTCTTCTCTGGAGTGAAGTCAGCTCAGATCCATCAAAGAAAAAAACAAAAGGAGAGGAGCGCCTCTAAGTAAAAAGGTTTATTGCAATTGACAAGTAAAAGTATCCACTTACATGTAAAAACGATATACTGGGCAAGATGATATATTCCAAAGGAGAGTGGAAGGACAATCACCGGTTCCCAGGGAAGCCCCACACCTATGCCGCAATCCGGCGGAGAGCCGGGATGGAACACGACCTGTCTATGCAGAGGAGCGGAGCAGCAAACCAAGGAAGCGGCCTGTGATGTCAGTAGCAGGAAGGAACACAACACGTTTCTGAGCGTGCGCAAGGTCCGTACGGCGCATGCGCGCTCCGTTCAAAAGGCAATAAAATAAAATGAAATAATACAATAGATGCATGTACGCATAATCAAATCAAACCCAACAGCTATGCATGATGTGCATAATATGCTAGGTAACATGCACATTAGATAGCATCACGAATGGTTGGTAGACAGGACGTGTATGATATATGCTGAATGCACAAGAAATGCAACGTGTGCATGCACCTATTGTCGCATGCACACAAGCATATAGCAAAAGTGCATAAAATGGGGTCTTACCTTTTCTCCTACCATACAACCTAATTCGTTCCAGCTTTTTAAGGATTTGAATAAGTTTATTAGAAATCTTACCTTAAAAAGGTTCTTTCATATACAATCCAATAAAATCACTGAGCCTCCTATTTCACCCTCCCCAGCTCCAACAGACACCAATTTAGAAGAGCTTGCTGATAGTCCCTTTAGTGTGTATAATGATGAAATTGAGGTTGAGGATCCTGTCAGTATTGACTCTAATTATGAGTTATTTACACAGCATCTTCAAACATCCCCCCCAGTAGCACATACATCATTAAAACCAAAATCTTCTTTTTATCCCACTAAGTCAAAGGGTCCCTATTTGGAAGCCTTTTATAGAGTAGTGTTTGCAGATTTCCAAAAACGTTGTCAAAAAAATATAGTCAGCATAATCTAACTTCTGGAGAATTAATCTCTCTAAAACAATTTCTAGATAATCCAGAGCTTGTAATTAGAGCCCTTTCACACTGGGGCGGGGGGCGGCATTGGCGGTAAAATGCCGCTATTATTAGCGGCGTTTTACCGTCGGTATGCGGCCGCTAGCGGGGCGGTATTACCCCCCGCTAGCGGCCGAGAAAGGGTTAAATACCACCGCAAAGCGCCTCTGCAGGGGCGCTTTGCCGGCGGTATAGCCGTGCCGTCCCATTGATTTCAATGGGCAGGAGCGGTAAAGGAGCGGTATACACACCACTCCTTCACCGATCCGAAGATGCTGCTGGCAGGACTTTTTTTACCGTCCTGCCAGCGCATCGCTCCAGTGTGAAAGCCCTCGGGGCTTTCACACTGGAATGCAAGCAGCAGCACTTTCGGGTCGGTTTGCAGGCGCTATTATTAGCGCAATAGCGCCTGCAAACCGCCCCAGTGTGAAAGAGCTCTAAAGCAAGCTGACAAGGGCAGAGGAATTGTAATTTTAGATAAATCCACCTATGTAGCAGAAGCTATGAGGCTACTCTCCGATAGCAAAACCTACAAAAAATTGCATTGTGACCCCCTGCCTTCCTTTCGTACAGAAGTCGAGATCCTCATTACACATGCCATTACTGATCGTGTTCTCGATAAAAAAGAGGCTGCCTTTATACGTAAAGAATTTTACAGTACGCCCTATTTTTATCATTTACCTAACTTGCATAAAGACGCACAAAATCCGCCTGGTAGACCCATTGTGGCCTCCATGAATAGCATCAGTAGTGGGTTCTCTCTATATGTAGACTCCTTTTTGCAACCCTTGGCTCAGGCTTTACAGTCTTATATACGTGACTCCACACACTTGATGGAACTTTTATCTCCCTATACTTGAACTGATAGCTACTCCTGGTTATCCCTTGACGTAAATTCTTTATATACGTCCATCCCGCACGATGTGGGGCTATTGGCTGTGCAAAATTTCTTATTAACAGACCCCATGCACAACACCAGACAGGCTGCCTTTATCCTGGACGCGATGTCTTTTTGCCTCACTCACAACTACTTTCATTTTGAAGGCCAGTTCTACCTACAGACCCATGGTACTGCTATGGGAGCCAATTTTGCCCCATCTTATGCCAACTTGACCATGGGTCATTGGGAGAATTTATATATTTGGAATAATAACCCCTTTGCCCAACACATAGTCTTCTTTGGTCGTTATATCGATGACATCGTCATCATCCGGGATGGTTCCCCCTCCCGGATTGATGACTTTGTCATCCATTGTAACACCAATGACCTGGGGCTTTCCTTTTCAGCAGTCTGGAATAAGGACAGGGTTCCATAGTCAATACAAAAAGATGGAACATATACTCCGTAAACAATGGAACATCCTAAAGCAAGACCCCCATTTGAACACCACCTTGTGCCAAAGACCTAAGGTCACTTACAGAAGGGCTCCCACATTGAAAAACAAAATAGCACCCAGTAAGCTAAAATGTACGACTAAAGATAATCCTCTCTGTCTCATCCCTCTAGTAGGAATGTACAGGTGCAATAAACCATTGTGCTTGACTTGTGGATCTGTCAATCATGGACAAAAGAGTTTTACCCATAAAGGTAGACTCTTCCTCTTTGACAAATTCCACAATTGCTCTAGCGACTATGTGGTGTATTGCCTCATATGCCCCTGTAAGCTCTTATATGTAGGCCAGACCATCTGCCCATTAAGACAATGGTTTGGCAAGCATCGCCGTTTGGTGGAACTAGATTGTGATAAACATAGTGTGCCACGCCATTTTTTAAAGTATCACACTCGCTCCACAACAGGCCTTCGAGTGTGGGTCATCGAAGATATACCTAAGGGTCTATTAGAAGCTGAGCGTTTTTCGCGATTACTCAAGGGTGCCTTGTGGCGCTGCATCGCCTTGGGGGGGTGCCTGTTTTGGTCGCCGCGGCGGGGGTGCCCGCCTCAGCTCCCGGCCCGGCGTTGTTCCCGGACGGTTGCCGTATCTGGCCATTCACCATCTACCCATGCCTGCTGTAAGTACTTCTATATATATTGTTTTGGGGGATCACTTGGCCCCTTGTACCTATTGTAACCCTGATCCATGATATTATTATTTTTAATTTCCAGAAACATGACATGTCTGCTCCTGATGAGTGGTCCTGAACCACGAAACGCGTCGAGCTACTAGTTGCCCACTTTTTTGTTCCAATCCATGCTATACAGAACTTTACCCTTTAACAGGAATTTGAGGCCAGCTATCAGGCAGGCATTACCTTGTTTTAACTATCTACGCTTTCTGACACCTGATGATCCCTTGTCTATCTTCAATAATATTGCTCATACCCATGTTATTACTCATGCTACCGTTTATATCTTTTATATCTTTGATAACTATACTAATGGTCCTTATGCTGATCCCTGGTTATCATTGTTAACATTTTACCAAGTGTTAAATTGATATTGTTTGATATCATTGTTTGTATGAATATGCAATAAAAGAATTTTATTGACCCACCGTTATGTGTCGGCTTGCAAACCATTGGCTTCATTCAAAGTCCCACCCCCCTTTTTTTACCCACTGGCCTCTGCTTGTGGGTTTTTAGATATTGTGTCATAGGGATGGAAACGTGCGTCCTCTACCCGGCGCAGTTTCATTTAAAGTCCCAATTCCCCTCCCCCTTTTGTTGTTTATATTAATAGGGATGGAAGCCTATGGTTTGCTCTACTGCTCTATCTTGATGTTATCAATAATTGTTATTATTCTGCCCTTATTGATTCCTTGGTAGCCTCACCTGTGTTTACTCTTGTGTTATTTTCACCAGTTCTAATTTTACATGTCATGTTTCTTATCTTGTGACTAGGTTTTAATCATTAACTATGGTTAACCTTTAACCTTTTTCCAATCATTAGTCCAACCTAATCTCGGGTGGATGGCTTGTGGCTGGCCGGTGGGCCGTCTGGCCTTTGCCTGCCCGGGAGCTGCGATGGGCACTGTCGGCCTCATGGAATTTCCCCCCCTCTTCCCCTGCCCGCCCGTCCTGGTGGGCGTGTGTGTGGGGGTGGGGCTTGCCGCCACTGCCCATCGACGTCACGCCACCCGCGGCGGACGTGTGCCGCGCCTCTTGGCGCCGCCGCGCCCTCTGCGCTGTTGTTGCTATGCTCGCAGGCTTGGTGGGTTGGTCCCAGCGGCCGCCGATCATTGGTCGGCCTCCCGCTGTGGCTCCTCCCATTTTTGGCCGTGCGTGCGTGACGTTGGCGGGCCTCCCCGTGGCGGCGCCTATATATGGGCGCTCTTGTTTACTTGGGGCGGTGCGGCGCTCGAGGTACACTACAGGTACACTACAGTGTGGTGGTGGTTCCTTCTCCACACCACCTTGGCACACAGGTAACACCACTTTATTTATTGGCCGCTTACATGTCAATTTCTAGCTTCACTCACTCCTCTCCCTCACTCCTTTCCTTCACTTCACTCACTCACAGACTTTCACACCACGCTTACCATTCCCCCCCTCCCCACTCCCCCTTTTTTCCTCCCACACTCCCCCCCTCACCCTCACCCTCCCCACCTCCCCTCTGCACTCACACCCCATGCATTATCACTCATCTACCACTCTCTACTCTAGGGTGCCTTGTGGCGCTGCATCGCCTTGGGGGGGTGCCTGTTTTGGTCGCCGCGGCGGGGGGCCCGCCTCAGCTCCCGGCCCGGCGTTGTTCCCGGACGGTTGCCGTATCTGGCCATTCACCATCTACCCATGCCTGCTGTAAGTACTTCTATATATATTGTTTTGGGGGATCACTTGGCCCCTTGTACCTATTGTAACCCTGATCCATGATATTATTATTTTTAATTTCCAGAAACATGACATGTCTGCTCCTGATGAGTGGTCCTGAACCACGAAACGCGTTGAGCTACTAGTTGCCCACTTTTTTGTTCCAATCCATGCTATACAGAACTTTACCCTTTAACAGGAATTTGAGGCCAGCTATCAGGCAGGCATTACCTTGTTTTAACTATCTACGCTTTCTGACACCTGGTGATCCCTTGTCTATCTTCAATAATATTGCTCATACCCATGTTATTACTCATGCTACCGTTTATATCTTTTATATCTTTGATAACTATACTAATGGTCCTTATGCTGATCCCTGGTTATCATTGTTAACATTTTACCAAGTGTTAAATTGATATTGTTTGATATCATTGTTTGTATGAATATGCAATAAAAGAATTTTATTGACCCACCGTTATGTGTCGGCTTGCAAACCATTGGCTTCATTCAAAGTCCCACCCCCCTTTTTTTACCCACTGGCCTCTGCTTGTGGGTTTTTAGATAATGTTTAATTTTAATTTTTTCCGTTTTTGTTTTTTGTTCATGCTGCCCGTCATATTTGGTGATCCAGCAATAATTATTTATCCCATTTTATGCACTTTTGCTATATGCTTGTGTGCATGCGACAATAGGTGCATGCACACGTTGCATTTCTTGTACATTCAGCATATATCATACACGTCCTGTCTACCAACCATTCGTGATGCTATCTAATGTGCATGTTATCTAGCATATTATGCACATCATGCATAGCTGTTGGGTTTGATTTGATTATGCGTACATGCATCTATTTTATTATTTCATTTTATTTTATTGCCTTTTGATCATCCACCTTCCTCCTTTTTTTAGGAATGTATCATTATAATATTGAATTTCAGGTTTTTAATAATTATCCCTTTAGTTTTATTTTTATTTAATGACAACTTTTTAAAATAACCTTTATTGTTCTTATCTGGTAGCCTCTTCAGTGCTTTTTGTTATAGAATTATTTTAATTATTGTTTTCCTTTTTATATGATATGTCTCTATTAGATATAGTGATTTCATTATATTATATTTTAAGCACAACATGCACCTATTACAGAATATATACACTTTGAGATTTTAAATACATTTTGTATGTAATATACACATTTTCTTACATATTTAGAGATTGCAGTTTCCTGATTATACACGAATGTTTGAGATATACCCACCGCTGATTAATTAATCAGCTGTGAGCGTCTTTCAGCCAGCAGAGGTCCCCTATAAATAGTTCCTTACTCTTCTCCTATTCCTACACTTGAAAAAGGAGTGCGCATGCACCGTATGGACCTTGTGCATGCTCAGAAACGCGTTGTGTTCCTTCCTGCTACTAACATCACAGGCCACTTCCTTGGTTTGCTGCTCTGCTCCTCTGCATAGACAGGGTGTGTTCCATCCCGGCTCTCCGCCGGATTGCGGCATAGGTTTGGGGCTTCCCTGGGAACCGATGATTGTCCTTCCACTCTCCTTTGGAATATATCATCTTGCCCAGTATATCGTTTTTACATGTAAGTGAATACTTTTACTTGTCAATTGCAATAAACCTTTTTACTTAGAGGCGCTCCTCTCCTTTTGTTTTTTTGTTTTTGTCATTTCCTCTAGGTCAGTCCCCTCCCCCAACAGTTAGCACACACAAGGAACACAGTTAACACCTTGATCGCCCCCTGGTGTTAACCCCTTCCCTGCCAGTGACATTTTTTACAGTAATCGGTGCATTTGTATAGCACTGATCACTGTATAAATGCCAATGGTGCCAAAAATGTGTCAAAAGTGTCTGATGTGTCTGCCATAATGTCGCAGTCCCGATAAAAATCGCAGATCGCCACCATTACTAGTAAAAAAAAAAAAATAATAAAAATGCTATAAATCTATCCCCTATTTTGTAGACGATATAACGTTTGCTCAAACCACTTAATATACGCTTATTGTGATTTTCTTTACCAAAAATGTGTAGAGAAATACATATCGGCCTAAACTGCAAAAAAATTTGCTTTTTTTTTAAAAAAAAGGGGGATATTTATTATAGCAAAAAGTACAAAATATTGTGTTTTTTTCAAAATTGTTGCTCTTTTTTTGTTTATGGCTCAAAAAATAAAAAACGCAGAGGCGATCAAATATCACCAAAAGAAATCTCTATTTGTGGGTAAAAAAAGTACGTCAATTTTGTTTGGGTGCAGCATTGCATGACCGCGCAATTGTCAGTTAAATCGACGCAGTGCCGAATCGCAAAAAATGGCCCGGTCATTCAGCAGCCAAATCTTTCGGGATTGAAGTGGTTAATCTGTGCTTGATTGAATGTACATGAATGATGTAAGTGCCTGTTTTGTGTCAATGACACAGATGCATATGCTTTACATCTACCACTGCCCTATATACTGTAACGTGTGGACAACATCTGATGACCACTGCTTGCAATATGAGGGAATCGATTATCTGTAAATTAATAAATCCTTCTCTAATGACCATATAATACAAAACTTTGAGGGGGATTTTGGTCCAACTTTTACAAACTTGCCTCTTCGCCATAATTAAAACCTGTCTGAAAGTTTTACTTTTGAGAAGTTACATTCCACATGTTACATACTCTGCGTACCTTCTACTGATTAACAGATGCTCAATTTATAATTGAAACCAATTGTGCCTTGGGAAAATTCCTTTATAGTAGTAATGTTCTTTGACAAAAATGTTTTTTACATGTAGCTTTTTTTATATTTTATGTACTCATTTGTACAATATGAAAATAGTACTGGTATATAAGCACCACATTATAGAAGCATCAACTCTGCATGGTAATGCTGGAAACCGTCTCCATCCATAACATATCTTGATTACAGTGGTGAATCTATAATGACACAGCTGGGATTTTTTTACCTGTTTAATTGAAATACGAACCTCTGCTTTAATTACTTCTGTTAACTATTTTTGTGTGTATTTGCTTCTGTCCAACTAACCAGCAGCAAAATATGAATTCATTAAGATATAACTGTACACTACAGATCTGCAGAAACAGCTTCTCTAGGGAACTAAGTTTCACCCCTAGAGCATTTAAATTTGATTTGATTGATAGCACAATGTGAAATGCTCTAAAATGACCTACTTAAACAAGCATACATAATGACTGTAAAATATGTGATCGTAATGAGCGTCGACCCAGCTTTTCAGTTTTGCAACAAAATTTTTTAAAAAGTTGATGATAAAGCACGTGCTAAAGAAGTAAAAGATGATAGGGTTTTTTTTTTTTTTTTTTTTTAAAAAGGAATTTTTAAATGTGCTTAACTTTAAAATATAAGTAGATATAACATTGTGTTTAATCCTTTCTCAATTAGGAAATTTACTTTAAATTTGAGATTAGTGGAGTGAAACCATTAATTGGCTAACCTTGTACAGGAAACTTTGTGTTCAAATATTTTATTGGCACAGAAAATAAAAGAGTAACAATTAAACATAGTAACTCTTACAGAATAACCACAAGGGGGAGGGGTGAAAAACTTTGTAGAGACACATATAGACAAAAGATTATTAGCTGGAGGTTCCACATGTATCAATATTTATGATATTCCTTTGTTTTTCTCAGTTAAATTATGCATCCCACCCCTGATGACTGGCAAGAAGCCAAGAAACGCGTCGGGTTCGCAAACTAAGGATGCCCTATCAAGCCTAAATCATACCCCTGACATTTATCAATTTTTTATCGAGTTTTCTCATTTCATGCGATTTTGTGATTTTGATTGGCGATTTTAATTCATGTATTTCTGTTATGAATTGCATATATGTATGTCCATTGATTTGTTTTACACTACTGAGTCTTCAATGATTGTTACTGCTAAATATGCTTATATATCAATTCATGCAACTATGTCTGTATCTATACTACTTTATTGGTACTGTATGCATCAAAATCATGGACTTGACTATAAATTAAATCCAATCATTTTACCTACTCACATGTATTCATTATTATTATACTTTCAATTGACATGCTTCATTTAAAGTCCCACTTGCCCCTCTCTTTTTCTTTTATATATGAACCCGGGATGGAAGCATGCCATTGATATCTAGTTATGCGACTGGTCACTTTCTTTTGTCTATATTTATATTTGGGTGGAAGACACCCGCTCCCTCGGTGACCAAGTCGCACCATCATTAATTTTTGTTCATCCTTAGTTCAAATATCTTTTTGTATTTTTATCCCAACTCTGTTACCAATTTTCCAACACAGTAACAGTCCGTGACTATATAATATATTTTTACATGTGTTTCCTTGAGTTTATTGAGAACTATTTTGTACTAATTCCAGGGTTTTTATTCCCTGGAATCCACTTATTGATTTAAATCCAGCATATGGGCTGGGGTGTTTTGATATTTTGCAGTCTCTATGTCCGGGGTTGCGATGCGCTCAGCTCCCTCCCCACCTCCCTTCATTTATTTCGGGGCGGCTGGGGCCCGATCTCAACGCATCGGCGCCATGCATTTTTTTTTTTTTTTCTCTCCATCTGACGCCTACAGCTGTGATGAGTAGACATCCACTGAGTTACTCTCAGCTGTGATTGCTCTCTCGTCTCTCAGCTGCTAATGACGTCTTGCATGACGCTGGCAGGGACCCGCCCAGGGCCAGAGTATATCAGCTGGGACCGACAGACTGACGGTTCACTCCCTCACTGTGCTTCGCTAGGAAGGGACCGCTCTGCTAAGCAGCCACTATTCAACACATGGGTAATTAATATATATTTTTATTTATTTATTTTTTTATATATCTTTTTTCTGCTTACAGTACACACATTCCCATCCTCTCACCTATTTACCTGGCGCACGACACTCTCTATTTTCACACATTTCCTAGGGATTTCTTTTTCTATCTCTTTTCACGTGCATTTTTATGCATCTATTTTATTTCTATTCCCCTTTATCATCTCATTTTTCACACATTTACTCTTTCAGATGTACCTAGTACATATTTTTTTCAGTCATTCTATTCATCCAACACGTTCCACTTTAGATTTACTTTCTTTGACACATTCCATTTTCTTCAATTTTCTGCAGATTTTCCCATTTACAACTCATTGACCAGTATATTGAGGGCTCAGGAATCAGTTGGCTGTGGTTTCTTCTGGCCCACCCTCCAATCACTTTGGGAGGATGGTCGGTGCCCTGCCTCAACCCCGGTTGAGACGGTTATATCTCACACCCTAACAGATCCCATTGCTGGCGACTCTCCTTGACTTTTGGGCTATTTTGTAAGTAGCTTCTCTATTCAAAGTAGACAATGGACATTTTTGATACGATTTTCTCTATTAGCTGGAGGTTCCACATGTATCAATATTTATAATATTCCTTTGTTTTTCTCAGTTAAATTATGCATCCCACCCCTGATGACTGGCAAGAAGCCAAGAAACGCGTCGGGTTCGCAAACTAAGGATGCCCTATAAAGCCTAAATCATATCCCTGACATTTATCAATTTTTTATCGAGTTTTCTCATTTCATGCGATTTTGTGATTTTGATTGGCGATTTTAATTCATGTATTTCTGTTATGAATTGCATATATGTATGTCCATTGATTTGTTTTACACTACTGAGTCTTCAATGAGTGTTACTGCTAAATATGCTTATATATCAATTCATTCGACTATGTCTGTATCTATACTACTTTATTGGTACTGTATGCATCAAAATCATGGACTTGACTATAAATTAAATCCAATCATTTTACCTACTCACATGTATTCATTATTATTATACTTTCAATTGACATGCTTCATTTAAAGTCCCACTTGCCCCTCTCTTTTTCTTTTATATTTGTAGAGACACAGCCCACAACAATATGGTAAGGAATGCAGCCGAAGCAAAGGTAATAAACATTTAGAGATTGTGGTTTAACACTGTAAAGGGGGTTATAGTTAACTCCAACTGTTCAGCAAGGTTGTGGAAGGTGGAAGAGGGGGAAGAACCATCCCTCATGATAGTTAAACACGAGTGCAATATTATTTAGGATAACAGTCTAGAAACAGCGGGTAACATCTGGGGAGTGCAAGTAGGGATATTGGACTTGACAGTTTGGGGGAACCTGATAGGCTACTCTAGGCTAAATAAGTAATGTAAATTACGAGTTCCGGTGGGTGTATCTGTCGCCCTGTTCTTACTATCATCAGGGAAGGCTGCCCCATTGTATGTGAGCAGAGAGAGAAGATAAAAGGTAAAGGGAAAAAAGGGGAAAGAAGAAGCAGGAGGAGAAGAATGAAAAGGGGACCAAAAAAGTAGGAGGTTATGAGGCGAATCAAGTAGTAGAGAAACTAAAGGGGGAAGGGGAGATGGAGAAAGAGAGGATAGGTACCGGGTACAGGAAACTTCAACCATAACAAAACACCTCTAGTATTGTAAACAAAATTACAGGTTAGATACTTAAAGTGTATGTTACCCCCAACATTTCCTATTCCTAATATGTGCCTGCTGTACCATGTACTTATATGAAAAAGTATCCTGTTCTCTTTGTGTGATACCCCTTGTGGTCCTGCCAGTCCCTGTGCTTTCCTAAAAAAACTAACCACACAAAGCAGTAGAACACACCATGATCAGACTTCTCCTGACACACTTCCCCTGCACAGCCTTTCACTGGGAAGATCAGTGTGCTGCTCTTTCTCCTCCCCACCTGTTATGTAGCTAAGAGCAGAGGGAAAGTGATCACTTACAAAAAAAGGGGAAAAATGTATTTATAATGCTTTTTTGTATCTATACCCAAATGTTTTGCCTTTCATTACTATTTTAAACTGAATGGGTTGCTTTAAAATGTGATCGTTTACAATCACTTTATTAAATAGAAAACAGTTCTGGGAATTTATCACATAAATCTAAATTATTCTTTTGTTCTTTTCTACTAATCCATATATTACATTAGCTTCAGGTTATGATAGACTAACCAAACTTTTTCACAGTTCAGGAAAAGGGCATAATTGCCTCATCCTTGCCCAGCTTATGTGGAAGTTTTCAGGGGGACTTATCTGATTCTAGAAGCCCCCTTTGAATTAACAGAGTCCAGATATCCAGCTCATCCATGTGAAAAAATAAGGGGTACGTAGGGGTAACATTGTTACTTATCACAAAAAAAAAAAAAAAACTTGATAAACACACAGACAACATGGAAAAAGTATTTTATTACAAAATGTTCTGCTAATGTAAATGCATCATCATTTGCATTGTTGTGTTATGTAGATAAGCAATCACAATGAAGCATGCCCTGATGACCTATCAACAGTCAAATGGCAATCTTCTCCCATTGCTACTTCCACTGATTCCCCTGCCTCTACTCCTAGTGCAAATCACAGCTCCCTGACTCTCATAATATCCAAGTTTTCTAAACAGAAGAGGGAAAGCATTATTTGGTAAGAACCCAACTTGCTTAAGATTCACATATACACTATATTACAAAATGTATTGGGATGCCTGCTTTTACACGCACATGAATGGCATCCCAGTCTTAGTTTGTAGAGTTCAATATTCAGTTGGCCCACCCTTTGCAGTTATAACAGCTTCAACTCTTCTGGGAAGGCTGTCCACAAGGTTTAGGAGTGTGTCTAGGGGAACATTTGACCATTCTTCCAGAAGCATAATTGTGTGGTCAGGCACTGATGTGGAGAAGAAGACCTGGCTAGCAGTCTCCACAATACTTCACCCAAAATGTGTTCTATTGGGTTGAGGTCAGGACCCTGTGCAGGCCAGTCAAGTTCCTCTACCCCAAACTTGCCCGTCCATGTCCTTATGGACCGTGTTTGTGCACTGGTGCGCAGTCATGCTGGAACAGGAAGGGGCCATCCCCAAACTGTTCCTACAAAGTTGGGAGCATGAAATTGTTCAAAATGTCTTGGTATGCAGACACCTTAAGTGTTCCATTCACTGGAACTTAGGGGCCAAGCCCAACCCCTGAAAAACAATCCCCCATCATAAGCCCCCTTCCAGCAAATGATTTTCCATTATCATTTTTTGTAAAGAGCAGGAATGTCCTGATGCAATATTGCCTCCTAATAATCCTATTAATGCTATTACAGGGTAAGACTGACATCTAGGGATCCATTTGTTCTAAAGGAGGCTTTCGGATTCCCCTTGCAGGACTCCCACATTCATGGGCCAAGAATGTGTGGATGAGGCCCTTGTCAACATGGATTTTGAATGTTGAATATATTTTTTATTAAACATTTTTCATGTAAAGCAATAGAGGGTACAGAATAAAGATATAAGGGGGGTGGGGAGCAGTGGCAAACAAATACCACAAAACAATTGGTACACAATATTAAAACATGTAGGTGCGAAGAACAATGTTCAAAGTTGCAATCAATATCATAAACATTCTTTATGTCCATGTAGTTGAACGTATAGGTTTGTCAAAACAGCGAGAAGGGAGGGGGAGGGGGAAGAAGGGGGAGAAGGAAAGGAGAGGGGGGAGGATAGGGTATGGGGGAAGGCACAGATCTACATACAGCGTGTCCGTAGTAGTTCTCTCTCAGTGTATCCAAAATAGGATGATTGGAAAACTGTTCACCGGAGCATGGTCATCAGCACTCGGGGACTACATACCCCAGTGATACTCTAGGGTTGAACACCTAGAACTTTCCGTAGCTCATCCTCAGGATAGTCTGTGTAATAGTCTGTGACAGACTCACCCGGGACAGAGGCTGTTGGAGGGGACTGAATGTGAGCTTCTTGCCTACAGATTATGGGCCCTGGAATTTGGGGTACCCTTGAGGTGTTGTTACTTTGGCTTCGGGTCCTTGTCCCCCAGGACACACAGACTCTGGGGACCCTGTATTTGCCATATTAGCAATAGTGACTGAGTCATACTGAGTCTGCTGGCCTCTGTCTCACACCTACAGTTTCTTCTCAGCTTCAGGGAATTGGGACAGCGGACCCCTCTGTCCAGCAACAGGCCAAGCCATGGAACGGTCAACACCACCCAGCTGAAGCGCTTACAGCCAGACAGTCAATGACCTCTGCCCCACACCTACTGAGGTCAACTATTCCTTGCAGCCAAGAAAGGAGATCATTCAGACAGACTTTGTGAGTTCACTCTGCTTGACTAACGCATGTCCAGACCAGGTGGAGGTCTGGGACCTTGTTAGTCAACTTTTGAGGGGGGAGAAATGTGACAGACTCACCCGGGACAGAGGCTGTTGGAGGGGACTGAAGGTGAGCCTCTTGCCTACAGATTATGGGCCCTGGCATTTGGGGTACCCTTGAGGTGTTGTTACTCTGGCTTCGGGTCCTTGTCCCCCAGGACTAGGGATGAGCCGAACACCCCCCTGTTCGGTTCGCACCAGAACATGCGAACAGGAAAAAAGTTCGTTCAAACACACGAACACCGTTAAAGTCTATGGGACACGAACATGAATAATCAAAAGTGCTAATTTTAAAGGCTAATATGCAAGTTATTGTCATAAAAAGTGTTTGGGGACCTGGGTCCTGCCCCAGGGGACATGGATCAATGCAAAAAAAAGTTTTAAAAACGGCCGTTTTTTCAGGAGCAGTGATTTTAATAATGCTTAAAGTCAAACAATAAAAGTGTAATATCCCTTTAAATTTCGTACCTGGGGGGTGTCTATAGTATGCCTGTAAAGGGGCGCATGTTTCCTGTGTTTAGAACAGTCTGACAGCAAAATGACATTTTGAAGGAAAAAACTCATTTAAAACTACCCGCGGCTATTGCATTGCCGACAATACACATAGAAGTTCATTGATAAAAACGGCATGGGAATTCCCCAAAGGGGAACCCCGAACCAAAATTAAAAAAAAAAAATGACGTGGGGGTCACCCTAAATTCCATATCAGGCCCTTCAGGTCTGGTATGGATATTAAGGGGAACCCCGGCCAAAATTTAGAAAAAAAATGACGTGGGGTTCCCCCTAAATTCCATACCAGACCCTTCAGGTCTGGTATGGATTTTAAGGGGAACCCCGCGCCAAAAAAAAAAAAAAAAAACGGCATGGGGTCCCCCCAAAAATCCATACCAGACCCTTATCCGAGCACGCAACCTGGCAGGCCGCAGGAAAAGAGGGGGGGACGAGAGTGCGGCCCCCCCTCCCTCCTGAACCGTACCAGGCCACATGCCCTCAACATTGGGAGGGTGCTTTGGGGTAGCCCCCCAAAACACCTTGTCCCCATGTTGATGAGGACAAGGGCCTCATCCCCACAACCCTGGCCGGTGGTTGTGGGGGTCTGCGGGCGGGGGGCTTATCGGAATCTGGAAGCCCCCTTTAACAAGGTGACCCCCAGATCCCGGCCCCCCCCCCTGTGTGAAATGGTAAGGGGGTACATAAGTACCCCTACCATTTCACGAAAAAAGTGTCAAAAATGTTAAAAATGACAAGAGACAGTTTTTGACAATTCCTTTATTTAAATGTTTCTTCTTTCTTCTATCTTCCTTCATCTTCTGATTCTTCTGGTTCTTCTGGCTCTTCTGGTTCTTCCTCCGGCATTCTCGTCCAGCATCTCCTCCGCGGCGTCTTCTATCTTCTTCTCCTCGGGCCGCTCCGCACCCATGGCATGGGGGGGAGGCTCCTGCTCTTCTCTTCTTCTTTTCTTCTCCTCTTCTCTTCTTCATTTTCTTCTCCGGGCCGCTCCGCAATCCATGCTGGCATGGAGGGAGGCTCCCGCTGTGTGACGGCGCTCCTCGTCTGACAGTTCTTAAATAACGGGGGGGCGGGGCCACCCGGTGACCCCGCCCCCCTCTGACGCACGGTGACTTGACGGGACTTCCCTGTGACGTCACGGGGAATGCCACAGGAAAGTCCCGTCATGTCCCGTGCGTCAGAGGGGGGCGGGGTCACCGGGTGGCCCCGCCCCCCGTTATTTAAGAACTGTCAGACGAGGAGCGCCGTCACACAGCGGGAACCTCCCTCCATGCCAGCATGGGTTGCGGAGCGGCCCGGAGAAGAAAATGAAGAAGAGAAGAAGATGAAGAAGATGAAGAGAAGAGCGGGAGCCTCCCCCCATGCCATGGGTGCGGAGCGGCCCGAGGAGAAGAAGATAGAAGACGCCGCGGAGGAGATGCTGGACGAGAACGCCGGAGGAAGAACCAGAAGAGCCAGAAGAACCAGAAGAACCAGAAGATGAAGGAAGATAGAAGAAAGAAGAAGCATTTAAATAAAGGAATTGTCAAAAACTGTCTCTTGTCATTTTTAACATTTTTGACAGTTTTTTAGTGAAATGGTAGGGGTAAGAACCCCCTTACCATTTCACACAGGGGGGGGGGGCCGGGATCTGGGGGTCCCCTTGTTAAAGGGAGCTTCCAGATTCCGATAAGCCCCCCGTCCGCAGACCCCCACAACCACCGGCCAGGGTTGTGGGGATGAGGCCCTTGTCCTCATCAACATGGGGACAAGGTGTTTTGGGGGCTACCCCAAAGCACCCTCCCAATGTTGAGGGCATGTGGCCTGGTACGGTTCAGGAGGGGGGGGCCGCACTCTCGTCCCCCCCTCTTTTCCTGCGGCCTGCCAGGTTGCGTGCTCGGATAAGGGTCTGGTATGGATTTTTGGGGGGACCCCACGCCGTTTTTTTTTTTTTTTGGCGCGGGGTTCCCCTTAAAATCCATACCAGACCTGAAGGGTCTGGTATGGAATTTAGGGGGAACCCCACGCCATTTTTTTTTTTTTTATTTTGGCCTGGGTTCCCCTTAATATCCATATCAGACCTGAAGGGCCTGGTATGGAATTTAGGGGGACTCCCACGTCATTTTTTTTTTTTAATTTTGGTTCGGGGTTCCCCTTTGGGGAATTCCCATGCCGTTTTTATCAATGAACTTCTATGTGTATTGTCGGCAATGCAATAGCCGCGGGTAGTTTTAAATGAGTTTTTTCCTTCAAAATGTCATTTTGCTGTCAGACTGTTCTAAACACAGGAAACATGCGCCCCTTTACAGGCATACTATAGACACCCCCCAGGTACGAAATTTAAAGGGATATTACACTTTTATTGATTGACTTTAAGCATTATTAAAATCACTGCTCCTGAAAAAACGGCCGTTTTTAAAACTTTTTTTTGCATTGATCCATGTCCCCTGGGGCAGGACCCAGGTCCCCAAACACTTTTTATGACAATAACTTGCATATTAGCCTTTAAAATTAGCACTTTTGATTTCTCCCATAGACTTTTAAAGGGTGTTCCGCGGCATTCGAATTTGCCGTGAACACCCCAAATTGTTCGCTGTTCGGCGAACTTGCGAACAGCCAATGTTCGAGTCGAACATGAGTTCGACTCGAACTCGAAGCTCATCCCTACCCAGGACACACAGACTCTGGGAACCCTGTATTTGCCATATTAGCAATAGTGACTGAGCCATACTGTTGGGACACATACTGTGAGGAGATGCTAATATCAACTCCACTCACCTGTATAACATGCTTAATGTAAATTAGTCTAGTCTGGCACACCACAGGTTCTAAGGGTATTTCACACATTGTTGTTTGTTCTAATTAACCCTGTGTTGATGTTTATGGTAATGTGTATTGAATAGTCAATGGCTAGGAGACGAACAGTCTACTCCTACTATAGTTTGTTGATGACTAGGCTGAGGAGGGGGTGAGATCACTGTTCGTATTGTTAATTGTAATTAGCTCCTGCTATTGTGAGAAAATGTCCTGTGGTTGTACTTATGATAATGTTTAATGTACTGTGTAAAGCTTGGTGACAACAAGTCTGACCTGTCATGAAATCCTGATGGGCACAGAGTCACATCAGCTGCTTAAAGGGATTAATTAATGAGCTCATGTTAATTTGTTACAGGTGTATTGTTAGAGTAATATGAGCAGGAGGGGGGAACCCCCTCTTCTACTGTATATAAGACTGTATTCTGGTTCTAATAAAAACAGTCCATGTTAGCAGTGAAACAAGTGTCGCCTTGTTTTGTGCTTATGAGCGGTTAGAATATCTGATATCTGTATCCAGACTGGGAGGAAATGGTATATGACGGAAGCACTCAAGCGGAGTGTGGGACGTTCCGTGACATAATCTATCCGAGGCTGAATAGTGGACACAGACATAGCACAGTTTGGGATGTTTGTCCCAGATGTCTCCCTTTCTAGCCTGCATCTCCTCCATTATCATGACATCATTGAGGATATCAATCCACCTGTGAAGGGGGGGGGTTACCTCTGATCTTCAGTATTTCGCAATCAGCTGACAGGCTGCTGGCAGAAAAAAAAATGAAGTTTCTTTTTCTGGGAGCTTATTGGGCCTGGGAGGATGCACAGTAGGGCCACCTTATAGGGAAGAGGGTGAGAGAGCCATCATACATTTCATTATATACCTCAAATATTCATTTCCAGAAGGGGCGGACTCAATCACACTCCCACCAGATGTGGATATAGGTTCCTTCTCCTCTGTCACAGTGCCAGCAGGTATCTGGGGTGCTGGGAAACATTCTGTGGACCGTGACTGGATCTATATACCATCTAGAGAGTAGTTTGTAGTTCTTCTCCTGTGTGAAGCTGGAGATTGATGATTTATGGGTAATGTAAAGGAGGTTTGCCATTCTCCCAGGGAGAGTTACGTCGCTATGTCACTGGACCACTTTTGTGTAAAGTGGATAAGGTGTTATGTGTGTGGAAGAGAATTTTATTTGTATATTTGAGATAATGAGTGTCTAGGAACCTGGGAGGGACCACACATTTCCTCCAAAGCCATTGGGGCTCTATGTATCTGACCAGATAAGTGTAGGGTAGAGCAGAATTTCGTCAGGGACATCATGGGTAACCAGTCTGTCATGAGGGGTTGGTGTCCCCTAAGTGGTATAAACCTGCCCATCATAGTGTGAACAAATGAGTGTGCTGTTGGCTATCTTGCTCTCTCATAGCAACCCAATCATCCCTAAGCATCATAGTCGGGAAGTGTCAGGTTGTCAAACAAAGGGATTAAGGGACTGAGGTCAGTAGAAAGTGCAAATGCTGTTTATCATCGGTACCATAAAGCTAGTGCTGCCACAGTCAATGGATTGTATCTCCAAAGCAGGGCCCATAGGTCTACCTGTGCCATGTCTGCTGTATCTGCTGTAGTGATAAGTGGAGGAATGGCCAAATGACCCTATCGAATTCTTTTTTTTACAGCATAGCTTACAAAGGGAGATCTATAACTGGCAACAACAAAACTGAAGACATCTGCTGTGTGTCTGATGAACTCTTTTTTGACTGGAAGCATCCTAGAAGTCAGTTTGTATCAACAGTGACCTCTCTAACTCTTATAGATACTGCACTGGATTTTTTATTACAACATCTTTATGAATGAAAAGATATGGCATGTTTAATTTGCTTCCAAACAGCATCCTAGGCTGGCCATACACTTTTCTTATTCAGTTTCCTTGAGATTTACCTTCAACTATGAAGTGCAAGGGCCTGCCTGGTTGCATACAAATTTAAAAGGTTTATATTTGACCAGGGCAGCCATCAAACATTTCTGGGCCTCTTACACAGCTTTAAGCCGGCCTGCCCCCCCCCCCCCCCCCCGAGTCTTACCACCAACAATCCCAAGGGCCATCCTACCAATTCCACACACCACCTGTGCACACTCAGCCCCCCAAATCCTGTATATATGTCAGCCTCCCACACACCTGTATATATGTCAGTCGCCCCCTACACACCTGTATATACAGTATCTCACAAAAGTGAGTACATCCCTCACATTTTTGTACATATTTTATTATATCTTTTTTTTTTTTTAACCATAGATGTTTAATAAATGTCCACAAATTACATGTGAAGTAAAATTTAAACAACACGTCAGACAGTATAATGCGGATGATACAACATGGGTACAAAAAGTCAAACTTACAATAATATCATGGTAGCTTTTGCTCGAGCTACAGTAAAGATGTCACTCCTCATGGGTACTCACTGTGATCAGGCTCACAAACAATATAAATAATAGGTAGCCCGCCTTGGACCTTAATGAGGGTCCACGAAAATCTGATGCATATTAAGTGCTAATGTGCAGATAAAATGGTTCAGACATGAACAGGAAACTTCTCCTCTTGTACAAGTTATGTCCCAAAGCTTGGTAGTTGGTAGTTCTGTGGGTGATCACTCTCTGTTGAGGGATGTCACAGCTACCTTCGGGTGTTACCACTAAATGGCCATTTTAGATATACATATCACAAATAAGTAAGTGTCGTAAATGCGAGAGTGTCATAAATGTGAGGAGGCCATTTTGGATGTCCTCCATATTTCCCAGTGTTTATGAAATATTGGGGCTCTGTGTTCCTAATAGGCGAGCATTTTTTCCATGGTGTATTGTGCATTCACTCTAGAGATTACCTTCTCTATTCTTGGTGGTGTTTGGGAGCGCCATTCCTTAGTGTAATTCGCGCTGCATAAAGGATATGAATGACTACCTTCCTTGTCAGTGGGGGAAAGTTTTCAATTCCTACAAGGAGAGATGCTGACGTGAGGTCATGGGCAGTTCCTATAGTTGTTTTGATGAGTTCTGAGATCTCCGACCAGAAAGAACGTATTACTGTACAGCTCCAAAATATATGAAGTAAGCTGCCAGTAGCTTGACATTTCTGCCAATATAGAGGAGATATTTCCGGACTCATCCTATTTAGTCATAGGGGTGTGAAATACCATCTATGTAGTAGCTTTTGCGCATTGTCCCAGTGGTCTATACACGCTGACAATTTGCTATTATATTTTATCGCTGTAAGCCATTTATATATGGAAATTCTGTTTGCAATTCTATTTCCCACTATTTCATGTTGGGTATTTTAGAGTGCATGTTTAGGGGGTTGGCGAATTTGTAAAATAGGGATATCCCCTTTTGTTTGATTGGGTTTTTATTGATGAGATAATGCCAGAGGATTTAAGTAGTTCTAACGGGCCAGATTTATTAGTAGAAGAGTAGTGCTCTATTTGAAATATTCTATATTTATCTAATGAGTCCTGATCAGGTAAGTCAGACGTGGAAAAATGTACCCCTTTTTTACTCCAGGTCTGGGTTGACAACCCAGGTATAAGGTGTTCATAGGTCGCTAGAGGGATCTTTATTCTGCAAAGAGGAGTATCAGTAAAATGTAGTTTGAGCAAGGCAGACCATGCTGCTACAGTAGCCTGTATAGTAGGGTAGGGTGGTGTTTTTGAGTTATGGTGTAGGCAAGCAGCAAGTGCCACCGCAGGGAGGTTGTGTCCCGGAGTAACTTCTCTTTGATGTAGAAGTTTAGGCAATACTTGCATTTGGTATGCAGCTATCCTCCCCATTCACGTAAGGTGCAATTTTCTAATCTGGCCTAATTCCTCTTCTCTTTTACTCAGCAAAGGAGGGTAGTTAAATGCATATGTTTTAGAGGGGGAATGCACCCCAAGGTATGTGATTGAGGGGGAATCCCAGTTACATGGGAATGCTGTTGCTGTTGTAAGCCTGAGTTTCATCTCTTTGGTTACATTAAGTGCTAGGGCATAGCATTTATGGGCATTGATTTTATAATAAGACACCCTCCCAAATTCGTTTAAGAGGGAGTTTACTGATGGGATAGAACGTTCTGGGTCAGTTAGAGTTAAGATGATGTCGTCGGCGAGCAATACTATTTTATGGCTTTCGGGGCCTATTTCGATACCCTGGATTGTTTTACTGGATCTAATATACTCCGCTAGTGGTTCTATAACGAGAGAGAAAATAATTGGGGATAGGGGGCAGCCTTGGCGAGTTACATTAAACAATGCAAAGGGGTCAGATAGTAGGCTGGAGGTATAGACTTGGGCTGTGGGGTTTGAGTAAAGGGACATAATTGCAGTATGAATCATTCCAGAAAAGCCATATTTGTGCAGGGTTTTGGATAGGTATCCCCAGTGGACCCTTTCAAAGGCCTTTTCTGTGTCTAGGGCCAGGAAAGTGCCAGGTCTCTGTGAGACCTCTGCGTATCTCAGAAGGTTTAGCATTTTCGTGGTCCCATCTGGTGCCAATGAGAGAGGGGGTGACTTCCTGTAACGACACCCCGAGTATGAAAGGGGTTAAAGTTGTTTAGGATATTCCATACCCAAACATAAAGGCAGCTACCGAACACTTCCGTCAGCTGAACCAGGAACCTATACAAATAATTCTCCCCCAAGTACGAGACAAGATGCTCTGTCTTGAGGTCCAAGCAGGAATCAACTCATTTATTTTCACACATGGACACAATAGATAAAATAACTCTCTCCCCACCCTTGGAAAACCTGGCGGGCCAAACTGTCCAATGACAATGGAAACACAGGTCAGGTGTGTCCAACGTTTCATCAGCACACAGTCTTATCAGCAAGGCGAGCTGCTGGAGGAATCCCCCCTCCCTCCATGGAAATACACATCCTGTGATCCAAGGCAGACAAACACAATAGAACAGTGAAATACAGCCCCACCCCAAACTAGCACAGCAAATGGTACACAACAGCATGAGACAACACACAATATATACACAACATTGTGAAGCAGTCACTATTTATAATATAATGGCACATACGGGGTTCCCAGAGTTTTGTGTTTTGGGGGGACATGGACTTGAATCCAAAGTAACATTAGTTCAGGGTCTCCAGGCATACACCTTACAAAGAGTATTGTTCCCTTAAAATCCAGGGCCCATAGTCGAAAGGCAAGAGACCTGCATTCAGTCCTCTCCAAAAGGCTCTGTCCCGGCTAGGTATGTCACATTTCTCCCCTTTTGGCAGGAGACTAACACAGGAGGAGATCCCAGATGGGTTGACTCCAAAGTTAGTCAGTAGTTCCAGCCCCCTAATGCCGGTATCCACACAATACCCCAAATAAATTGTCCCAAACATAGCATTGTGGCGCTGTAAATCACATGAATATCTTAAATATAGTGATATCTACTGCACAAACATCAGCTAGTGTTATTAAACCTCGGCAGCACGTGTCCAACGAGGGGAGGGGTGAGATTTAAGCAGCGCCACAGGAAACTTACCTTTTATGCCTTTTAAAAACTGCAAAAATAGAGGTTTTTATGTGTGTATTTCAATAAATGTTCTCTACGTTATTACACTATTGGAGGCATTGTTTTTTTTGCCATGTTGGCATATCTCCTCACGATGAGCATTGCTGTTAATTGAAGAGCTCCATCTGCCTTGATCGCAACTCTATTCACCCTGTCTAGGGGCTATTTCATTGCCTACACGCCGAGCAAGAGAGTGCGAGGCAATAATTTTTGGTGAGTGCGGCTCCATATGAGCGGATCACAATTACTATCGGTGTGGTGGAAGAGAATTTGTATGGCATAGCAAGATTGCTTCCCAGATTCACTTCAGCACTTGGACTCTGTCTCAATGTTTTTTCCATTATTGCATGGACAGGTGTCACTCTGTGTTTATTTATACTTCTTAGCTAGCACTGTTTTTTCAATTTATTTAATTTATTGCACGCTCTCTTGGTCCTTAATGGAGAGGTAAACTTATTATGAACTATCACGGATACCTTTTTATTCACTGTTTGGGTTTAATAACACTAGCTGATGTTTGTGCAGTATACATAACTATATTTAAAGTGGAGTTCCACACAAAAATGGAACTTCCGCTTTTCGGAACCCTCCCCTCCTCCGGTGTCACATTTGGCACCTTTCAGGGGGGAGGGGGGTGCAGATACCTGTCTAAGACAGGTATTTGCACCCACTTCCGGCATAGACTCCCATGGGAGTCTATGCCTCTTCCTGTCCCTCCGCGCTGTCTCCTGGGAAACACACAGCTCCCAGGAGAGAGCGGGGACCACTTGGGACACGCAGCACGACTCGCGCGTGCGCAGTAGGGAACCGGGAAGTGAAGCCGCAACGCTTCACTTCCTGATTCCCTCACCTAGGATGGCGGCGGCAGCTGCCGAGAACCGAGCAGGTTCTCGGCGTCCCCTGCCGACATCGCTGGACCCTGGGACAGGTAAGTGGCCATGTATTAAAAGTCAGCAGCTGCAGTATTTGTAGCTGCTGGCTTTTAATATTTTTTTTTTGGCGGTTTAGGTGGACCCCCGCTTTAAGATATTCATGTGATTTACAGCGCCACTATTTTATTTATTTAAAATACTATCTTACATTGCTATTTTTAAGTTGGCAGCTATAGGTATTATTTGGTCTTGCACTAGAGCGCAGTGGTAGTTTATCAGGTCTTGTTGCGCAGTACTTGATCACCGATTTTCTAACAAACATAGCATTACTCACCCAGCCAACCTCTGCCTCTCTCAGAGAACATGCCCGCCGCTGGGGAGAGGCCTGGACTGGCCCTTCTCCCTGAAGTCCTTTCAGCTGCTGGAGAGAAGACAGGGTGACTGGGCTCACTCGATCATGCTGTTGGGGATCTGGGCCGACCGCCCAGCATCCCTGGGGTATACAAGTGGAGACTGAAGTCCCATCCACTTTTGGTAGGTGAAAATCCCCCAGTGCTTGCAAAGCATGGCTGCCATCCTCCTGTCCCAGTGCTGCACCAATTTTTGTAGTTAAGTCAGTGAAGACCGAAGTCCCATCCACTACCACAGGAACTCTCTCTTCTGTTAGGTGAGGGCAGAGGCTTGCAGCACTTGCAGCACTCTGCTCTGTTGCCAGCTCTTCTGCTGGGTTGGTGGCATCATTCTGGGGTGCCATCTGCTGGTGGGAAGGAACCATCTCCTTCTCACCCTGGGCCTCTGCAACCGCCGCAGGTGTAGGGCAGAGGTCTTAGACCCTCTGTCTGGTGGCCAGCGCTTCAGCTGGGGAAGTTCCTTGTAACTCCACAGATACTGCTGTTGGTGCTGGGCAGAGCACAGTGAAGTTTGGCCCTAATACCAGCTCTTCTGCTGGAGGCTCATCAGGTTGTTCTTCTTTAGCAGAAAATTCTATCAAATCCCGTCTCTGCAACTGGTGTCTGGGGATAGAAGTTCACAATCTCATGTCCGTGGAACCCAGAAATGCTATCAGTGCTGGGCAGAGGTTAGCAGAACTCTGCCCTGTTGTCAGCACTTCAGCTTTGGGGATGGCAATCTCCAGATTTTCCACTGCTGATTCTTCAGCCAGGATTTCAGAGTTTTCATCTGGTAATTCCTGATAGTCACAGGCAAAGGGAGCCCCACCCTGATGCTGAGCAGAGTCTAGCAGCTGTCTGTAGGCGATCTCCAGCTCCCATTCCTGAACGGCCAGAAACTCCAAATCTTCCTGTGCCCAGTGCACACATTCAGTCTTCGCTCTCTGTGCTCCCTCATTTCCTCCAAACGCCACTCCCGATCACTCCCAAAGTCAGGGTCCCTGGTCAGCCTCCAACACAACAATCCCAGGCCATCATAGTCAAAGCCTTCCGTGAGGCTGTCATCCACTGACCACGGGCACTCTTGGGCTACATACCACCGGAGGGCTCTGTAGCTCTTGTCCAACTGCATCTCTACCCGGATCAGCCTGCTTAACTCAGCTGTCCACTCCTGCTTTGGTTGTTCCCCTAATAACAGCATTCGGAGGTCATACTGCGACCAGTACCTTACATGGATGGAGGGGAGAACTTTTCCCTGGTGTCGCTGCTCACGGGCTAGCGCTTCCTTCCAGAGTTCGCATTGGATAGAATCAGACCATCCCAGCAGGACCTGCTCTGATACTGGTCCACTATGCTGTATCTGCATCTCATACAACATCCTTCTGAATTCCTCTTCCATGGCGGCTGGTATCTGTACCTCTCCTCTCCTTTCAGTTGGTGCTGCTGTGACTTCTGCTGCTGCAGCACCTCTTTGCTGTAGCCAATCTGCATCCACAGCCGCTATAACTAGGTCTATGATCTCCACTGTAGGGTTAGGACCATGATGAGCCAGTCTTATTTTAACAGCCCGATCAAACCATGCCTCTTCGGGTGTCCTGTCTGTTATGCTGGGCCTTTTGGTTATGTTGGGTCTTTCGGCTCTATCCATTTCAACTAGTAATGCGATAATGTCCCTCTTCTTACGGTTGTTGGCCGGTTGACCCCGATTCTCCAGTAAGTCATTGATTGAAGAGAGCTTTAGCCGTTCATACTGTGCTTCCATTGTCCTGTGTCCTCTTGTAGCTGTCCTTCTGGGCTGTGGGAATGATCCCGCTGCTTGCCACCAGTTGTAATGACACCCCAAGTATGAAAGGGGTTAAAGTCGTTTAGGACATTCCATACCCAAACACAAAGGCAGCTACCGAACACTTCCTTCAGCCGAACCAGGAACCCATACAAATAATTCTGCCCCCAAGTACGAGACAAGATGCTCTGTCTTGAGGTCCAAGCAGGAATCTCATTTATTTTCACACATGGACACAATAGATAAAATAACTCAGAGACTCTTCCTCCCCACCCTTGGAAAACCGGGCTGGCCAAACTGTCCAATGACAATGGACACACAGGTCAGGTGTGTCCAACGTCTCATCAGCACACAGTCTTATCAGCAAGGAGAGCTGCTGGAGGAATCCCCCCTCCCTCCATAGAAATACACATCCTGTGATCCAAGGCAGACAAACACAATAAAACAGTGGAATACAGCCCCACCCCAAACTAGCAAAGCAAACAGTACACAGCATGAGACAACACACAATATATACACAACATTGTGAAGCAGTCACTATTTATAATATGGCACATACGGGGTTCCCAGAGTTTTGTGTTTTGGGGGGACATGGACTTGATTCCAAAGTAACATTAGTGCAGGGTCCCCAGGCATACACCTCACAAAGGGAATTGTTCCCTTAAAATCCAGGGCCCATAGTCGAAAGGCAAGAGGCCTGAATTCAGTCCTCTCCAAAAGCCTCTGTCCCAGCTAGGTCTGTCATACTGATAGATACCATTAATCGGTTGGCTAAGATCTTAGCATATATTTGTAGATCAAAGTTTAAACAGGGAAATAGTCTGCCCTCAGTTCCTGACGCATTTCCTCCCGGAAGGAAGTAAGGCGATCTAGTATTAGTGTGGAAGTTGTAGCGGGATTTTTGTGCTTGGATTCTAGGTCTGCAATAGATTTATGGAGCTGCAATATGCTGTGTGCAGTTTTTTCTTTTCTCTGGATGCTATTTGAATGAGGGTACCTCTGGCGAATGCTTTATGTCAAGGGGGAGCACTCTCCATTGTCATTGAAGTGGAAGTATTCTTTTATTTCTTTATTTTTCCTTCTAATTCATCCCTAAACTTGGGGTGCGATAAGAGGAAAGTATTATTGCACCACAATGGCTTGTGGGATGTTTTATTGGTATTCACAACCTCAATAGTCACCGAGGCATGGTCTGACCATGTGATTGTCATGGTTATGCAATAGTTTGTCAGCTTACCATGTGTTCATCTCCAAAGACCAGCTGTCTCTCACCTGATTGCTTTTATTAACTCTCCTCTAGCATGGCTCCACCCCAGCTCCTATCAGAGAACTCTATATTAACCTCTGCACTGCAGGTCAGCCCTGCTGATCAACCTTTTTGTGTTGGCTTCCTGTTCCTGCCTGCTGTGTGTGCTATGTTTATTTCTGTTACCGACCTTGGAGTGTTCTATACTATTCCTGTCTGCTCATGACCCTGACCTTTTGGCGTGTCCCGACTATCCCTATTTGCCTGTGATCCTGAACCTTGGTGTGTAATCTGTTGTCCTTGTCTGCTTGTGGCCCTGACCTTGGCTTTCCTTTACTATCCCTATCCTTCTGTTGCCTACTGTGGGTGTGAGCTGGGGGACCCTGGGGGTCGCGACCTGGAGCCAGTTGCAGCCCAGTCCATCCTCACAACTAGAGGCTCTGGTGAACACCTGCTGCCTCTTAGACTCCGCGCTCCAGGGAATCCTACTCTCTAACCCCAGTGGGATCCGTATTGGTATTCCAGTGGCCCTGCCTTCCTTATACCAGGACTCCCATCCGCAGCAGTCAGCCATAGGGTCCACTGCCTTGCGGTGCACTCCTGATCCCAACGGTGTGCATCTGTCACCTAGCCTCAAGGTGACCTGACAGTTTGATCAGCCATGGACCCGGCTAACGTGCCGCTTCCTGCAGCCGATCCATTGCAGGGCATAGTTCGCAGACTCAAGTCCCAGGAATCTAATCAGACTCAGGTGATGCGATTCCTTAAGGATCTGGCTTCCCACTTCAAACAGGTCCAGGCCTCCTTGGGAAACCCGAACCTGCAGCCTCAAGTACAATCAGCAGCTGCACCTATCGCACCAGTCGCAGCCACACATTCATATCTAGCTGCGTCCCATTTCTCTGGGGACTCCAAGTCCTGCAGGGGCTTCCTCAGCCAATGCACCATTCATTTTGAGATCCAGCCTCAAAACTTTCTGTCTGATTGGGCTAAGGTAGCCTATATCATTTCCCTCCTCTCTGGTAAAGCTTTAGCTTGGGCTGCAACCCTGTGGGAGAAGAATGACCCGGTGGTTTCCAGCCTGTCCGACTTCTTGAAGCTTTTTCGTAATATCTTCGAGGAGCCAGCTCGGGTTTCTTCAGCGGCTAGTGCCTTTTTACGCCTTCGCCAAGAAACTTGTTCAGTGGGACAATATGTGCTTCAGTTCCATATCCTCACAGCTGAATTGAGCTGGAACAATGAGGCCCTGGTCGCAACCTTTTTACATGGCCTCTCTGACCGAGTGAAGGATGAATTGGCAGAAAGAGCCATCCCCGCCGGTCTGGACGATGTAATTTCCTTGTGCAATCAGATTGACATTCGTTTCCAGGAGAGGTCCCTAGAAAAAAAAAAAAAAGACGCCAGCACCCCCTAGGTCCTAGTCAGCCAGAACTCTTCCCCCGTCGCTCTGTGGAACATCCTCTGCCTGCTGAGGAACCTATGCAGCTGGGCTGGACCAGACTAACCCCCGAAGAACGTGCTAGACGCAGAACTCTAGGCTTGTGTCTTTATTGTGGGGGAAAGGGTCATTTTCGTGACTCCTGCTCGCTTCGTCTGGGAAACGCTCTGGTCTAATACATTTGGAAGGTGGAGTATTGGACCCAAAAACATCAACTTCTCTTCTTCTTCCGGTGTTCCTCCATGTAGGCCCTTCTCCCCTATCAGTCCTAGCATATCTGGACTCCGGGGCTGCCGGCAATTTTATGGACTGGAGAACTGCTTTTTCTATGAAGCTTACCCTTTCTCCCCTCGCTACACCACTGGTAGTCTCGGCAATTGATGGCACTGTGCTCCCAGGGGGTCCTATATGTTTCCAGACGCTACCTATTAGGATGTCGGTAGGGATACTCCACCAGGAGTGGATTTCCTTCCTCATTCTACCCAAGGCCTCTACCCCCATTGTATTGGGCCTTCCTTGGCTACAGCTCCACTCTCCACATGTGGACTGGGTTTCTGGGCAGATCCTGGCTTGGGGTCCTTCATGTTTCTCGTCCTGTCTTCTCAAGGTGGTCCCCAAGGAGAGACTTCCCATTGTTACCACATCCGTATCTTCTGATCTTCCCGCGGCATACAGCGATTACCGGGATGTGTTCTGTAAGAAGTCTGCTGAGGTGCTTCCACCCCACAGATCTTTTGACTGCGCCATTGACCTTGTCCCTGGAGCAACTCTGCCCAGGGGTCATACCTACCCTCTGTCCATTCCAGAGACCCAGGCCATGTCTGAGTATGTCGCCGAGAATCTGGAGAGAGGTTTAATCTGGAAATCCTCGTCGCCTGCAGGAGCAGGGTTCTTTTTCGTTGCTAAAAAGGATGGTACCCTCAGACCCTGCATCGACTATCGAGGGTTAAACGCAGTGACCATCAAAAACCGATACTCCTTACCTCTAATATCTGAGCTATTCGACAGGTTGAAGGGGGCTTCCATTTTCACCAAGTTGGATCTCAGAGGTGCATACAATCTCATTAGAATATGGGAAGGTGACGAATGGAAGACTGCGTTTAACACTAGGGACGGGCATTACGAATACCTGGTTATGCCTTTTGGTTTGTGTAATGCTCCAGAACTTTGTCAATGAAATCTTCAGGGATCTACTGTACCAGTTTGTTGTCATCTATCTGGATGACATTCTCATGTTTTCCGAAAATCTGCTTGCTCACAGAAACCATGTCCGCACCATTCTTCAGCGCCTTAGAGAGAATAATCTCTATGCCAAGCTGGAGAAATGTTCCTTTGAATGTCCTGAGGTCCTGTTTCTGGGATGTTTTGTTTCTAGTTTGGGTCTTTGCATGAATCCCGGAAAGGTCTCCGCCATTACCAACTGCCCCCTTCCTGCTAGCCTTAAGGCCACACAGCGCTTTCTTGGCTTCACAAATTATTATAGGCAGTTCATAAGGAACTACTCTTCCATTGCCGAGCCTATTATCGCTTTAACCAAGAAGGGTGGAATGCCAAAGACTGGCCTCCCGAGGCTGTCTCTGTGTTTCACGATCTGAAACAGACCTTTGTTTCTGAACCTCTCGAGGAAACCAAATCCTGGGGACCCATTTTTTTATTGAAGTAGATGCTTCTTCGATGGGGGCGGAAGCTGTGCTTCTTCAGTTCTTTGAGAAGAGATGTCAACCATGTGCGTTCTTCTCAAAAAAATTTTCTCAGGCAGAGAGAAATTATGCCATTGGTGATCGGGAACTTCTCGCAACGAAATTGACGTTGGAAGAGTGGCGTCATCTCTTGGAGGGTTCTCCTCACTCAATTACGACCTTTACTGATCACAAGAATCTACAATACCTACAGAATGCTAAACGTCTGAACCCCAGACAGGCCAGGTGGAGTCTCTTCTTTTCTCCTTTTAAATTCATGATTACGTACAAACCTGGTTCCTGCAACGGTCGGGCTGATGCGCTCTCTAGGTCATTTGACACTTTGGATGAGGAGTCCACCCCTGATCCTGAGCCGATCATTCCGACCTCATGCATTGTTGCCTATTCTACCACCCTGGAATCAAAAATTCCTCCTGGCAAGACCTTTGTTCCCACAGAGCTAAGAGCTAAGATCCTTCGTTGGGGACATGATTCCAAGGTGGCAGGTCATGCTGGGTTCCTCCGATCCTTCCTGCTCATCAGTGGTCTCTACTGGTGGCCTAACTTCCGCTCAGATGTTAAAGAGTACGTTAAGGCTTGTCATGTCTGTGCTCAGTCTAAATCTTCCACACTAGCCCCTGCTGGTCTTCTCATGCCCTTGCCCATTCCTAAGGAGCCTTGGTCTCATATCGCCATGGATTTTATCACCGATCTTCCACTGTCGGAGAATAATACAGCCATTTGGGTGGTAATCGATCGGTTCTCCAAGATGGCTCATTTTGTTCCTCTTCCTGGTCTCCCTTCTGCCTCTGCCTTGGTTCCCATTTTCATACGAGAGATTTTCCGCCTTCATGGTGTTCCTTCCCATGTCGTTTCGGACAGAGGTGTTCAGTTTACGTCCTGTTTTTGGAGAGCCTTTTGCAAATCCCTCAATATTACCTTGGATTTTACCTCTTCTTACCATCCCCAATCCAATGGCCAGACAGAGGGTTAATCAGGAGTTGGAGGTCTTTCTCCGTACCTTGGTCTCCGCTCATCACGATGATTGAGCATCACTACTTCCGTGGGCAGAGTTCTCCCACAATAATCATGTCAACGTCAGTTCTCAGAAAACACCCTTTATCACTGTTTATGGAAGACATCCTCAACTTCCTCTTCCTATGACCTGTTCTTCCGACATTCCAGCCTTGGCTACTGTTTAGGAATCATTCAATTCCATGTGGGCTGACGTTTATGATTCCCTCCACAAAGCGGCCAACAAATTCAAGAGTTTTGCTGATCGTCGCAGGCGTAAGCCGCCTTCTCTTCAGCCAGGAGACAAAGTCTGACTCTCCACCAGGGACATCAAACTCCAGGTTCCTTCTCTCAAATTTGCCCCAAGATTCATTGGTCTGTACACCATAACTTCTAAACTGAATCCGGTTTGTTTCAAGTTCCAGATTCCCAAAAGCCTCAAAATCTCTAACTCCTTCCATGTTGCCCTTCTGAAGCCTTTAGTCCTCAATAAGTTCTCTTGTCCTCTCTCTACCGCAGCACCGGTCTCTGAGGATAATCAGGAGTATGAGGTTAGCCAAATTTTGAATTCCCGACTCTGTAGAGGCATTCTCCAGTACCTCGTGCATTGGAAGGGGTTTGGTCCTGAGGAGAGGTCGTGGATCAAAGCTTCTGAGGTCTTTGCACCTTGTCTTTTGAGGAAGTTTCATTTGAAGTTCCCCTCTAAACCTGGTCCCAGGTGGGGAAGGGGGAGGCCTCATAAGAGGGGGGTACTGTCATGGTTATGCAATAGAGTTTGTTTGTCAGCTTACCTGTCTCCATGTGTTCATCTCCAAAGACCAGCTGTCTCTCACCTGACTGCTTTTATTAACTCTCCTCTAGCATGGCTCCAACCCAGCTCCTATCAGAAAACTCTATATTAACCTCTGCACTGCAGGTCAGCCCTGCTGATCAACCTTTGTGTGTTTGGCTTCCTGTTCCTGCCTGCCGTGCGTGCTACGTTTATTTCTGTTACTGACCTTGGGGTGTTTCTATACTATTCCTGTCTGCTCATGACCCTGAATTTTGGCGTGTCCCCGACTATCCCTGTTTGCCTGTGACCCTGAACCTTGGTGTGTTCTCTGTTGTCCTTGTCTGCTTGTGGCCCTGACCTTGGCTTTCCTTTTATTATCCCTATCCTTCTGTTGCCTACTGTGGGTGTAAGCTGGGGGACCCTGGGGGTCGCGACCTAGAGCCAGTTGCAGCCCAGTCCATCCTCACCACTAGAGGCTCTGGTGAACACCTGCTGGCTCTTAGACTCCGCACCCCAGGGAATCCTATGCTCTAACCCCGGTGAGATCCGTGTTGGTATTCCAGTGGCCCTGCCTTCCTTATACCCGGACTCCCATCCACAGCAGTCAGCCGCAGGGTCCACTGCCTTGCAGTGCACTCCTGATCCCAACGGTGTGCATCTGTCACCTAGCCTCAAGGTGACCTGACAGTGATGTTGTGAATATTAACATTTCTGACTTGCTGTAGGGTGTACATGTCTGTAAGGAAAAAATCTATTCTTGAGTAGCTATTATGTACTGTAGAGTAGAATGTGTAGTCCCTCTCGGAGGCCTTCAGGCACCGCTACGGATCAAAGAGCCTTTCCTCATGACATAGAGAGCCTAAAGTCGGTTTCTGCCTGTGGGTTGCCGAGGAGGAATCCAGTTCACTATTCAGGATCATATTCAAATCCCCACATACAATTAGTTAACCTCTTTACATTGTCTTAGCTAACTTAAGTACTTTACAAATAAATTTCATAGCATATAAGTTCACCAAAAGTGTAGACGATCTGATATATTTCTGCCACCAATATGATGAAGCGTCCTTGTGGGTCAACGTGGTTCTCAATAAAGAAAATGTTAGAGTGTCCCAAATAGCAATCAAAACTCCCTTTTTCTTGGCAGTGTCATTGGCTGTGAATATATGTGGAAATTTCACGAGAGCATTTCGGGGGTTTGAGGCTAGAGAAATGCGTTTCCTGCACACATAGTATATCACATTTCAAGTCTAATGCCGTTTTCCACAGTGCTCTTCTCTTGTAAGGACTGTTCAGACCCCTCACAATAAATTACATCAGTTTATGTTCCATTCAGGTGGTGGTGAGTGCTTTGTTGCAATCTAGTTAAAAAATTGGCATGAGAAGTTTTAGTAGGAGAATGTATGACATGTGGATACCCAGAGTGAAGTCTTCTATTGTCAATGTTATGAACTCAAAAGAAACAAGAAAAAAAGTACCAAACTGTGATTTTTGGTAACTTGGAACCGAATAGCAATTTTTGCCAAAAGAAAAATGTTAAGGGAAACATCACGTAACTGGTATGTGGGGGTAAAGAACAGTTTTTAGATCAGCAGTTGGTAGGTGATCCGCAACAGAGGCATGTTGTTCGATTAGAAGGCACCGCGGGTTCAGTGGCTATGAAAAATGTGGTGAGCCTGTGGGTAGTACCTCAGGGCTGGTAATATGAGTAAGTCGTTTACCCCACCGGTTATGGTGAGAATTAGTGCGTCTGTCCAGGAGGATCTCATTGGGTACAGGGTTACTGTTCTCAGGGATTAGGCGCCATTTCTTGAGGAGTTCCAGGCCCTTCTCAAGCAAATTTATCAAATGTGAAACGTTGTGCATGTACACCAGTAGTTTGGCTGGGAAGCCCCATTTATATAAAATCTTGTGGTTGCACAAGATTTTGCTGATAGGGTCCAAGTTGTGCCTCGCCGCCAATGTGGCTTGAGACAATTCAGTGTAGAGTGCAATGCCAGCGAACGGGTCAGGAAGTGCAGGGTGTTGTCTGGTGTAATGCATTAACTAATCCTTAACATGGTAGAAGTGAATTCTTGCTATAACGTCAATTATTATGTTAGCCGGTCCCAGGGATGATAGGATTGTTAGCATGAGCTTTTGCAAATAGGCAGAGAGTTCGGCTGGTTTAATCGATTTAGGGATCCCTCTGAATTTCACATTATTCCTGCGGGCCCTGTCTTCAATATCCACCATTTTAAGATGCATGGCTCTGATTTCCTCTTCCACATCAAAGTGAGCATCTACCAGCTCATTATGTGCCAGCGCGAATTCCTCCATTTTCTGCTCCACATAATCAACCCTGGTGCTGACAGTTTTTAAATTCTTTCTGTGTGGATTGCATAAAAGCTGCCATATCACATTGGAGGGCCCCCCACAGTGTTTGCAGCATTTCTTTCATCGTTGTATCTAGGATTGGTTGCCCTATGGTGGAATGTGGAATGTGTCCAGGTGCTGATTTTATGTGGAGGATTCCTCCAGGTTTTCTCCCTCAGTCACTGTATCTTCCCGGGCTTCCCCTTCTTCCCCAATCCTCCTCTTCTGCTTGACTGGGCTGCTAAAGGGGGATGGTGTGGATGTGCATTTAGATGGGACTCCCCCAAGGATTGCGATGGATTACCGCTCATGCTGGCTGTGGGAAGAGAGGAGCTGCTCCTGGCGCCCTAATAGGATGAAGCAATTCACCTGATCACTGGTCAGGTGCAAGGCTTTGCCAATTAGGGCACAGAGCCCTGTCAGAGCTCTGATTGGACAAAGTGATCCAATCACGGCTCAGTACTCATAGTCCCATCCCACACTATAAAAGGTTCCTTCCCACAGGAAGCTTTTGCAGTGTGTTGTTGGAGTGGAGATAGAGCAGGGCTCAGTTTGCTACTAGAGAGTTAGTGTGTTCACATATTGTGACTCTGAGTGTAGAGTGTAATGCTAGTATAGTGTGTGAGTATAGTGTAGTGTGTGAGTATAGTGTAGTGTGTTATTATATTAGTATGGTTCCCTCAGGCAGGGCACATTTGTCTCAGTTTAGTGATGCTGCCCATACTATCCAGCCACAGCATGCAGAGGATGTGGTGGACTTGCTTACTAAACCATCTTCATCCTCCTCATCCTCTATGACCCAAGCAAGCAACCCCAACAAGGCAAGATGTCCTCCAGAGGCAGCCATCATGGAAGAGTAGAGAGCAGCCCCCCTATTCCTTTAGATTGTGGAGCTGTTATATCCCAGCCCACTTTTTAAAGCTCAGCTGTGTGGGCCTTTTTTAGGACATGTGCAGCCGATGTCACTGTTGCAATTTGCAATCTCTGCTGCAAGCAGATCAAGTGTGGCAAAACACCAGCCATTTGGGTACCACATGCATGCAAAGGCATTTAACTACCCACTACTCAGCCCATTGGCAAGAGCACCTGAAAGCCACACACAAGGGACAATTCTTGTCCTCCTCCCTCCTCACCTTTCATGTTAACCCCTGCTATAGCTCATGACCTCTCAGCAGCCTCCACTGACAGGGATAATGGTAAAGAAAAGGGTGTCACAGGTCCTTGTAACACATCTGCCAGCAGCACACCACCAGCTGTAGATTATAGCAGGCAAATTTCTCTGCCCCAGCTGCTGCAGCCCTCCATGACCTCCTCTGCTGAATTGTCCTATGAACCACAATTACTCCCTAAGTGTTCAAAGGGCTATTCAATGAGTCAGTGCTTCAGCTGGTCTGTCTAGGGACAGGAGCCACACCGGAGCAGAGATTCTTTCAGCTCTGCAGGGGCAGACCCAGAGGTGGCTCACACCATGGCAGCTTGATCCTGTGCTCAGGACCCACTAACAGACCAGATTTTAAATATTACTTTGGGGAGATGCAGACTAGGAATACTACAATCACTGAGCAGCAAATGATATCACCTGTGGTGCATTTCAGTTATCTTGCAAACCTGGTCTGTTAGTGGGTTCTGAGGACAGGAGATGAGAACCAACAGACATGGAGAGCTTTCCAGTAGACGATCCACTGGGTTTCTGGGTCATAAAGCTGCGTACACATGAGCAGAATGTCCGACGGAAGCTTTTCATCGTTTATTCCGATCGTGTGTAGGCCTCATCTGACTTTTTTTTTTTTTTTCGAAAATTCTGATGGACCTAGAAATGGAACATGTTCTAAATATTTCCGACGGAACCAATTCCTATCGGGAAAACCGATAGTCTGTATGCTGTTCCGACGGACCAAAAATGACCCATGCTCTGCAGCAAGTACGAGACGGAAGCTATTGGCTACTGGCTATTGAACTTCCTTTTTCTAGTCCCCTCGTGTTGTACGTCACCGCGTTCTTGAAGGTCGGACTTTGGTTTGCCCGTGTGTAGGCAAGACTGCTTGAATGGAATTCCGTCGGAGTTCCGTCAGAGAAACCTTCGGAGTTTATTCCGACGGCAAAACTGGTCGTGTGTACGCAGCCACTGGCCAGAACTTGCCCAGTATGCAATTGAGCTGCTTTGCTGCCCTGCATCCAGCGTGCTCTCCAAATGGGCATTTAGTGCTGTCAGAAGTTTTGTGACAGATAAAAGAGCAAGTCTGTCCACAGACTCCATTGACCGGCTGAAATGTGTCAAAATTAATCGGTCCTGAATTAGCAGCAGCTATCAAGCCCTTGATGCTGATGTCACTGATTAAGTGCTATTGGGATATCAAATCTCTACCAAACTGTCTAGGCTGCCTAGCTTTGTGGATGTTGATTTTTTATTTATTTTTTCCAAAAAGCTTTGACAAATGCAAATACATCAATTAAAGTAAATGGTGGAAGTTGATTTTATCTTGAAATAATCTTGTGGTATAGGTTTCATGGACACAACTAACACCCAAGGACCATTGTTTACGCACCTGTTTGACAAATTAATTTTTTTTAACAGCAAGACCAATTCTTGCCTTCAAGAGTACCTCTAGAAGGTTACAGGGTGAAGGCACCACCAACACCCAAAGACCAATTGTTATGCAAATGTGTGACAGGGGCATTACATTAAAAATTTTTACAGCAAGGCCAATTCTTACTTTCATCAAGAATACCTCTGGAGGGTTACGGGGGAAAGGCACCACCAACACCCAAAGCCCAATTTTTCCTAAACTAACAAGGGCACTAAATTTACATTTTTATAGTCAATACTTTTATTTTTGGTTTTGGAAAATTTTGTATAATGCACTCAAAAAAGATAGCAGAACGGTAACATACAAATCAACAAGAATGAGTGGTTGCCACACTTATAATACATTAATAGAAGAATCAGAAAAGGAAAAGAGGCATATAACAGAAGTGATTAGGACTACTGCATAATACATAAATTGATGGATAAAAATAGTTGATTAATATAAATCGTAAGTGGTGACAATTAGGGCAAGTTGAGAGAGGTCAGCTGAAACCATTCAGCCATTAAGATCATTTAGCCTGAATCGAGGACAGGCATCCTTCAGAAGAAGCAAACACACGCTCATAAGAGCCATGGGTGTGCACCAATGAGACCACCTCATTTCTGGCAAGAGCATCTGGGGATTTCCAGTGGCAAACAATTGTCAACCTAGCCACTAAGAGGATATGTGAAGCAATACAGTATAGATGGGGTGGAAGTCATCAAGGCCTATACCTAGCAATGCAAGTGCAGGAGAAGGTTTCGTATGTATTTTGGTTACTTCAAATAATAATTGAAAAGTGTCTTTCCAGAAGGTAGACACCCCAATGCACTCCCATAGGATGTGGTAGAATGTACCTATGTCCCCACAATTCCTCCAGCAGAGGGATGGAGTAGATGTGTCAAATTTGTGGATCAAGGATTGAATGATATACCAATGGAGCATATATTTATAAACCAGTTCATGTAGGTTGGAAGATCGAGATGCATTAACGCTGAATTTCAGGGGAGATAACCATTGGAAGTCATTGAAAGTTTAAACCATATCTTTTTCATATTTTAACATAGGGGTTCATTTCCTGAAAGAAGTTTTGTCCTGTAGTAGGTTGTAGAATAGGGCAATTCCTTTAGAATGGGGTCATCATCCAACAGGTATTTCCAGGGCAATGCTTACAAAGATACACGGATATGGGGGTTACGGATGAGACAGTGGCTTACTTGTATATATTTGTAATAATCCTCTGGTGTGAGTGAGAATGATTCTTGCAAGGATGTGAATGGTTTGAGGAGGTTATTAGAGTAGAGGTCGGAGATGAAAAGTAAAACTTTTTCCTGCCATGTTTTCAAGGAGAGGTTAGGGATGAGTAGGGAGAGTGTTGCATTTGATGAGGGAATAATACAAGGCTTGTCCCCTGTAGGTGCATGCAAAAGAATGTCGGTGAAGGCCACTACTGTAGCTCTAATGGTGAATTCACTTTAGGTGCACTAAATAGCCAATTATTCAGAAGTTGGCCAGGAAATACTTTGCATGGAAGCAAAAAAGGACATGGGGATTGGAATGGGAAGTGACCTGAAAAGATAAAGCAGCTGGTGTAGTAGAAGCATTTTAAATGCTGGTAATCTGCCTGACCAGGAGAGTACAGTTTTGGAAATCGCTTAGGAAGGGAGCAAAGTTAGCCTTAAACAAAGAAGATACCGAAGCAGTTAGGTAGGAAATGGAGTCTTTAGCCCATGGGTATGGTAATTTATCCCGAAGTGTGGATTGCAGGTCTTATGGTAACTCTAGGGGCAGGATGAATGATTTAGAATGGTTTACCTTGTAATAAGACATCCAGATCCATACTGTAACAAGTAAATCCATACTGTAATAAGTAAATCCAGTTACATCAGCTTGGGACCTAATTTTTTCTGCAAATAGTTCCATCATGAGGTTAAAGATTAGAGTGGACACCCTTGCCTTGTGCCATTGGTTATTGAGAATGGCTTGGACATCATAGCAGAGCAATATACATAAGCCGAAGGTTGGGAATATAATACCAATATTGCCGTGAGAATGTGGCCTTGGAAGCCACATTTCTGTAATGTCAAAGTTAAATATTGCCAGTTGACTATGTCGAATGCCTTCTCTGCATCCAAGGCGAAGAGCAGAAAAGGCATCCCTCGTCTTTAGGCATAGTGAATGATATTGATTACCCTACAGGTAGCATCAGACGTCTGACGTCCTTTGATGAACCCTGCATATCTTTATGGGAATAAGGCAGAGGAAGCTGCAGTATTAAACAGATGGGTAAAATGAGGGGATAGGATGGTTTACGTTTTTTGTAGTATTCCCCCACAAATCCATCAAGTCCTGGGGATTTGTTGTTGGAAAGAGAATCAATTGCATTTACAATCTCACTAGTAGTGAATGGGGCATTGAGGGCTTCCAATTGGTCAGGGGTCAGCTGGGGAAGGTGAAGTGAGTCTAAGAAGGAGGAAATAGAGGAGGTAACAGGCTGGGATAGTGTGGGGTCATCCTAGTAGGCGCTAAAAGCATCCGCTATGTCCTGTGGATTAAGCAAATTCTCTTTAGCTACAGGGTGGTATAGATATGAAATGTGGGTTTTAATGTGGTGTCCTTTGATTTGATAGGCTAGGAGCTTCCCTGCTTTGTTTCCAGTGGCAAAAAATTGCATTTTTGATCATTTTCTGGAGCTTGTCATGGTTTTCAAGGTGAAGAGACCTTAGTTCTAAACATAATTTGAGCAATTTAGTTTTGAGGTTGGATGTGGTTGTTGCTTATTTAGAGAGTCAGTGGTCTGAATACCAGTGGTCTGAATACTTGTTAAGAGGTTGTCAATGTGCTGCCTTCTTTGCCTTTTATCCCTAGCCCCCAATTGAATAAATAGGCCACACATAAAAGCCTTATGTGCAGCCCACAGGATATTCGGGTCACACACTGAATCCTTGTTGAGCTTAAAACAGGTTTGAAGTCTTGTGTTCAAATGCCACAGATAGACGGGGGGAGAACTGGTACAGTCTTCTATAGTGATGCATATAGGAGACTGGTCCAACCAAGTGGTGGGGAGGATGGAGAAGTCCAGTACTTTCTGGAGGTTCCATTAATCCAAGAGGAAAAGATCAATTCTTAAATAATAATTGTGGCATGGTGAAAAGAACGTATCATCACATTCTTCCACATGTTGTCAGCGCCAGACATCATAGAGTTGAAAGGTTGGCAGGAGAGGGCCCAGTTCCGGTTTCTTTTAGGTTGTAACGAGAAGTCCAGCAGTTGATGCACATTTGGGGCATATACAGTTAAGATGTTGTACAGGGCATTTATAGAGCAGCGAAGAATGAGGAAGTCCTACTCTTCATCTTTAGTGCAGTCTTGTAGTTGGAAGGAGAGGCAGTAATTGGCAACAAGGATGCCCTTTTTTTGACTGGGGCATTGGCAATAAAGACATTGTTGAAGTTCTTATTGGAGCATTTTAGTGGGTTGTAAACATAAGAGTCTCCTGTATGCAAAGAATATTGCAGTAAGATTGTGCTGCTAGTTTCCATAACAAAGCTCTCTTGGCTGGGTGGTTGAGCCCCTTGGTGTTGAGGTATAAGATCTTGATGGTCATAGTGGATGGGATGTAAATGGAGAAGTTGTGGGTAATGGAGCTTAAGACTACAGGCGTTGAAAGACCTGCTGTTAGAGATCACCTGAAAGGAGTAAGAGCAGAATGGCAGTAGTAGTGAAACTATAACTTCAAGTTAGTAACTATAATTCAGGCAACCAGCTTCTATGGAGAATGTTGATGAGAAGCAAGGTGGGTCTTATTAAAAAAGGAACAGAAAAACAAACAAGTAAAAGGGCACAATGCCCAACTCACTTTCTAAACAGTAGCACGACAGTCCCAAGGAAGAAGCAGTAGGGCTAAAGAGTTCTAAAAGGCAGAGCATGGCTATTCATTGGTTGGGATATTGGGATTGCGGGATAAACCAAGACAAGCGCTAGTGGAGTTTACTCCTGCCACAATATTGCGGGAGCAGATGCTCCTGCCTTGTTCCATCTGTACCTCGTTCCATTGGTGTGGATGTGGAGGCATCATTTTGCAAGAGGCGTAAACCTTCCGGGAGAGAAGGCACTATGTGCTTGGAATTATTGTGTGTAATTCTTATTTTAGCTGGAGCAGCCCAGAATGTGGTGGTTGTGCAGAGCCTTTGTTATTGTATTATGTTGCCTGCAGCATTGCAAAGTGTGTTGAGATAGGTCCGCGAATAGCTGCAACTGTGAATAGGGATCAGGCAGGGTGCCCAATGATCTCGCTTTCTGCATAAGTTACTCTTTAACATGAAAAAAGTGGATGCAGAGTATTACATCCCTAGGAACTGATTCAGATAGGAAGGTGGGTTTAGGATGTCTATGGACGCGATTAGCAACTGAATGTTCTTTAAATCTGGCAGTAGAGCTTTAACCACTTATGGACCAGGCTTAAAATCAGGTTAAAATCAAGTTTTTTTGCTAGAAAATTACTTAGAACCCCCAAACATTACATTTTTTTTTTCCAGACACCCTAGAGAATAAAAAGCCAGTTGTTGCAATACTTGTCTAATACTATGTCACACCATATTTACGCAGCGGTCTTACAAACTCAGTTTTTGGTGAAAAAAATTTACTTTTTTTAATTAAAAAAATAAGAAAACAGTAAAGTTAGCCCAATTTTTTTATATTGTGAAAGATAATGTTATGCTGAGTAAATTGATACCAAACATGTCATGCTTCAAAATTGTGCCTGCTCGTGGAATGGTGACAAACTTTGACCCTTAAAAATCTCCATAGGCGTTGTTTAAAAATTTCTACAGGTTACCAGTTTTTAGTTCCAGGGGAGGTCTTTTACTAGAATTATTGCTCTCACTCTAACGATCATGGTGATACCTCCCATGTGTGGTTTATTCACCTTTTATTCAGCTTCTGCACGAGAGCACAGTGGAACGGGATGGTTTACTTTTTTCTTATTTATTTTACTCATTTTTTTTTTTCACACTGTCCCTTTAAAAAAAAAAAATGGATCACTTTTATTCCTATTACAAGGAATGTAAACATCCCTTGCAATAGAAAAAAAGCATGACAGGACCTCTTTAATGTGGCATCTGGGGTCAAAAAGACCTCAAATCTCACATTTACACTGCAATAAAAAAAAAAAAAAGTTTTTTTTTTTTTCTTTCAAAAATGAAAATTTCCCCTTTAAAGCCGTTGGGCGGAAGTGACATTTGACATAGATTCCATCATCCAATGTCATCGAGTCGAGTGGGGGGCATCATTCTCTCTGGACTCACAGCCTCTGAGGGGAAAGGATCGGATCGTCTCCAGCGCTACTGGCTACCGGCCATGGAGCATTGCAGCTGACAGACTTTACATCTCCATTCCACTTACAATGACAGTGGCCAGGAGGATGAAAATTACAGGGCAGTTTTCAATGTGATCCTGTTTGGACACAGCTCCATCGCACAATACGAGAACATTGCTCTGGTTGGCTACACCCTCCACGAGACATATTTTATTCAAAAATAAAGTTGGACGCAACCCACTGTAGTTAATCCTCTCTAATGACTAAGAGCAACCTTGGGAACACAGACTGATCTATGATATCTGGGTTGGCACTCCCTACCTGGCCTGGACGGATACCTCAAACCCAGTACTTGAATATCTTTCTGCTGCTGGTGAAATTGTTTTTTATGTTTGGGAATGGCAGCATTTGGAGTGTTGAAGGCCGCATAGTCCCTGAGGAAAATCCACACTATATATGTGTAATTGAAACGTGTCGGACATCCATTTGTGAGCCTCCTTCCTTTCTCCAGCTGGTTTCCATACTTACCTCTCATACATATGTTTTTATCATTGGCTATATGTTTTTCATGTTGTAATGTATGTATTGCACAATAAATTTTGTAATTTTTATACTCATTACTGCCTGGTGTCCATTTAAAGTCCCATTTCTGAGGAATCTTTTTCTATTTCCTTTATCTTAAAGAGGATCTCCCGCCATTTCAGAAAATACTGGGTTTATGGCAGCTATCTGCTGCCATAACCCAGTATTCTATGTCAAAGTACCAACACTGCAGATTTTTAAATTGTTGCAGCGGGACCTATCCTCGATATGTGCCAGTTTGTCTTTAATTCACTGGTGTTCTTCAGAGTAATTGTTGTGTGCAGCGACAAGACTGTTGACGGTAGACGCAATGGCTCCCATATACGTTTCAACATGAGAAATCTTATTCTCAAGGGTAGCAACAGAGTGGTCAAATTTTTGTAGCAGGGTGAGCATGTCTGCTTGGACGGAGCTCCTCAAGGACATAAACATTTAGTTTAATGTATTATTCATGCCAGGTTGCCCCACAGTAGGATAGGATACTTTGGTGTCTGACTGAGAGCTCTGGGGTCCCTGATTGGCAACCTTGCTGGCTCACCTCATGGAGCTCTGACACAGGGGAGTCCAGCCTGATCCTGGCTTTGGTGAGCTGTCAGCTGCAGGAGTGCCTGGAAGAGATGGCAGCAGGCTGGAGTATTCATGCATATGTGGTCCGGTAGGCATGGAAGTCCCTTACAGTGGCTGAGAGGACAGCGGGGCTGCATGACAACGTGTCGGCACCATCTTGACGGCGCTGATAAGCCAGCTGATACATGAATTCGGTGAGCTTCCTCAGGGGGACAGACACCTTTCTCTTCAGGGACATGTCACTGGGCAAGAGGCAGAGTGCAGGCAGGTTTAGAGTGGCATACCAAGCCCGTCAGATGATAAAATCCCAGCCTGATGAGAGGAGCCAGTGAGTTAGGCATCCATACTGTCTGCGTGCCAGACACACTCCCCCAATTTAAATTTTTTACAGCACGGCCAATACTTGCTTTCATCAAGAGTACTTCTATAGGATTACGGTGTGAAGGCACCAACACCCAAAGCCCAATTTTTTTCTGCACCTGTTACTTCTATCCAAAGTCAATGAGAGAGACACCAGACTTGATCTAAAAAAAAAAAAAAAAAAAAGTTAATCTTGACCTTAGTGTACTATAACTTGGCTTCTTCTCATAGGGCTTGCTCACTGTGGTGCAAAACTTTGTTATTTGCATCAAAAGTTTTCCAAAGAGACACCAGAATGTATCCAAAAAATCTCTATTATCTGTAATCTTGCTCTGAGTGCACTAAATTGTGGCCTCATCATACAGACTGGTTCTCCAAGCCGTCATTTACAAAATAAAGAAAGCTTGCAAATCAATTTAAATGTCTTTTTTTCTATTTTAATATCAGTTTTGCTGCAACAGGCTCTATGCATGTTACAGATGTGCCACTTTACAGGCAGACTAAGGGGACCCCCAGGCACTATATTTCACTTTAAGCATCATTAAAATCACTGCTCCTTTAAAAACAATCTTTTATAAAAGTTGCATTGGTACATGGCCCCCAGGGTAGTACCCAAGCCCCAAAACCTTTTTGGCCAATAACTTGCATACACGCCTTCAAAATGGCAACTTTTGCTTTTTCAAATTCGGGTCCCATAGACTTCAATCAGGTTCGCAGCTTGGGTCCAAACTTTTGCGAGCTTTGAGAGTTCTGGCACAAATTTGGCAGAAATGACAAAGTCAGAGGAAGTTGGAGTGTCCTAAAGAACGATTTTAGGGACTTAGGAACTAAATTGAGGAAAAGGACCTCCAAGGTAGTATTCTCATAAATACTATCGGTACCTCGAGCCACTCCAGAAGGCAAAGGGAGATTAGGGAAGTAAACAAGTGGCTGAGGAGCTGGTGTTGTAAGGAGGGGTTTGAGTTCCTGGAGAACTGGGCTGAGTTCTCAGTCAGTCACCATCTCTATAGAAGGGACGACTGCACCTAATTGAGGAGGGTGCAGATCTGTTGGGAGTGAAGATGCTGGAAAAGTTAGAGGGGCTTTTAAACTTGGTGATATGGGGAGGGTCCAGAGGTAGAGATAGTCAGCATGGAACATATTCCAGAGGGTAGTATTGGGGGCATTAGTGGTAGGTTGACTAAAGCACATAAACCCAAGGTAAGTATAGTAACAAGTCCTATTTGCAACCTCAGAACACCCAATAAGAAGACAGTATGAGACTGGTCCAAACTATGTGGCATGTTCACCAATGCCAGGAGCCTGGCGGACAAGATGGGAGAACTAGAGATACTGTACGAGGAGGATTTAGATTTTGTGGGAATTTCAGAGACGTGGTTCAACAGCTCTCATGATTGGCTGGCAACCATTCAAGGGCATTCCCTTTATCACAGGGATAGAGGGAGTAAAAAAGGGGGGATATGCCTGTATATCAAGAATAATGTACAAGTGAGATGACATCACTAAGGGAGCTAGGGAGGAGGTGGAATCCTAATGGGTAGAGCTCCAAAGGGATGAAACTAAATAGAAAAGTAATACTGGGAGTATGCTTTAGGCCCCCTAACCTGAGGGAGGAAAAGGAGATGGACCTCCTATCACAATTTGGATTAGCAGCAAGGAAGTATCATCATAATGGGGGATTTTAATTATTCAGACAGAGACTGGGCGGAAAGGAACCACGCATTCGTCTAAGGCTCGCCAGTTCCTAAATATCTTGCAGGACAATTTCATGGGTCAGATAGTAGACACACCAACTAGAAACAAAGCGTTACTAGACGTACTGATTACCAACAATACAGACCTAATCACAGATGTGGAAATATGGGTCAATTTAGGAAACAGTGATCACAGAACAATTAGCTTAAGTATAAATCACACAAATAGGAAACATAAGGGGAATACAAAGACACTGAATTTCAAAAGAGCCAACTTCCTTAAACTACAAACCTTGCTAGAAGATATTCATTGGGATAAAATCTTAGGAACAAAGAACACAGAGGAGAGATGGGTTTGCTTTAAGAGCATATTAAATAAGGGCAGTAGCCAGTGCATCCCATTGGGAAATAAATTTAAAAGAGCGAATAAAAGTCCTGGGTGGTTTAACTCCAATGTAAAAATGCATATAAAAGCAAAGCTGAAGTATAAAAAATACAAAGCTGAGGGATCATCATCATCATTCAAAGTTTACAAAGAATGCAACCAGAAATGTAAGGGTGCAATTAGGGCGGCTAAGATAGAAGACAAATGACACATAGTGGAGGAGAGCAAAAAAATCCCAAGAAATTATTTACGTATATAAACAGTAAAAGAGGGAGCACAGACCATATTGGCCCCATACAGAATGAGGAAGGGAATCTGGTTACAAAGGATGGTATTCTTTTCCTCAGTCTTCACAAGGGAATCGGGGGGGCTTCAGTAACCAAAACTGCAGTGTTTATCCTCACATCACAGGAGCACCCTCATGGCTAACAGATAGGGATGAGCCGAACACCTCCTGGTTTGGTTCACACCAGAACCTGCGAATGGACCGAAAATGTACACGAACATTAGAACCTCATTGACATCTATGGAACTTGACGTTCTAAATCAAAAATGCTAATTTTAAAGGCTGATTTGCATGGTATTTGCCTAAAAAGGACATATATCATTTAAAAAAAAGTTTTAAAAATGGCTATTTTTTTCAGGAGCAGTGATTTTAGTGATGCTTAAAGTAAAAAAAAAAAAAAAAAGTGAAATATTCCTTTAAATATCGTACCTGGGGGTTGTCTATAGTATGCCTGTAAAGTGGCGTGTGTTTCCAGTGCTTAGAACAGTCCCTGCACAAAACTACATTTTTAAAGGAATAAAAGTCATTTAAAACTGATTGCGGCTTTAATGTAATGTCGGGTCCTGGCAATATGAATGAAAATCAGTGAGACAAACGGCATGGGTACCCCCCCAGTCCATTACCAGGCCCTTTGGGTCTTGTATGGATATTAAGGGGAACCCCGCATCCAAATTAAAAAAAGAGAAAGGCGTGGGGCCACCAGGCTCTATATACTCTGAACAGCAGTATACAGGCGGTGCAAACAAGACAGGGACTGTAGGTTTGTTGTTAAGTAGAATCTGTTTGTAATTTTGAACTGGTACATTTTTAACGTGTTGAGTTCCAGCCAAACAATCTATTTTAAGCTTTTTGGAAAACATAGGGAAGGGTTATCACCCCTGTGACATTTGTTTTGCTTTTTGTGCTCCTCTTCAGAAGATTTCACCTCACTTTCTGTCCCAATGACAAATGTTGTTTTAAAATTTGGGGTTTTTAGTGAAACAAGGATTGGTGATAAAGCATCAGTGGAAAGGAGAAATGTTTTTCCCACATTAACTCTTACAAGAGAGAATTTCCCTTTCTAGGGGTAGATTTCATCTCACTTCCTGTTGTCTCCTTCCGTTTGCAAGTAGGAGTCGTTTGTAAGTTGGATGTTTGAAAGTAGGATCCTGCCCTATATACTCTGCAGAAATTTGGGCCTTAGGTGTTGGTGTTGCCACAACACTGTAAGCCCTCACAGGGCCCTGCTGTGAAATATTAGATTAAGGATTGTAATTACATGCCCCTGTTAAACAGGGTCAGAAAAATTGGGCCTTTGGTGATGGTGGTGGTGCTGGTGCCACAACACTGCAAGTCCTCACAGTTACTCTTGGTGGGCGCTGGAACGGGCCCTGCTGTGAAATATTAGATCGAGAATTGTGATTACATGTCCCTGTTGAACAGGGTCTGAAAAATTAGGCCTTAGCCACTGGTGGCGGCACTCAGAACCAAAAATGTTCTTACAAGCTATCAGCACGATCATTGAGGAGGAAGTGGATAACCACTCAGCATAACATGATAGTCACTCAGCATCAGCATAGGCAGTCTTGAAGGGATCTGACATTTCAAAAAAATTATTCAGTTACATCAGCATCAGGTGCTTGGTAGCTGGTGGTAATCCAATACTGATTCATTTTTATGAAGGTCAGATGATCGACCGAGTCGGTGGACAGACGCACCCTGTGATCAGTTACAAAGCCTCCAGCAGCACTGAATGTCAGTTCCGAAAGAACGTTGGATGCAGGACAGGCCAGTAGCTCAATTGCATACTGTGCAAGTTCTGGCCAGTGATCCATCCTCAAGACCCAGTAACCCAGAGGATTTTCGGTGGGAAAGGTGTCCAAGTCAGATCTTGCCCCTAGGTATTCCTGCACCATGTAAAACAGACACTGGCAATGCTGGAACTGATCTTACCTTGGGGCTGTGGACTAAAAAAATTGTCTGAACGCATCGGTCAGACTGCCACCTTCTCCACCGCTCCTTCTTAGACTGACCGAAGCCTCAGCAACACGTTGTCCAGGAACAGGAGTTTGTAACCTCCCAGTCTCTGGGAACACGTTGCACAGACCTTTCTGCAAGGCCTCCCAAAGATGTTTCATCCTCTGCAATGGCAAGATAAGGTCCGCAACCTTACCCTTGTAACGTGGATCAAGGAGGGTTGCCAGCCAGTATTGATCCCTCTCCTTGATAACACGAATATGAGGATCCTTCTGCAGGCTTTGCAGGATCAGGGAGGTCATGCAGCGTAGGTTTTCTGAGGCATTCAGTCCGGAGTTCTTTGGGTCACTAAAGACGACATGATCCGCAGCCACCTCCTCCCAGCCACGTACAAGTCCATGGGTTTCTTGGGACTGTAAATGATCCCTTAAAGACTGCTGCTGATGCTGAGTGCCAGGCTCCACCTCCATGCTGACACAATCCTCCTACTCCTCGTCCTCCTCCTGTGTGATCGGCGGGCACGCAGGAACACTGTCTGGATAAAGGGGGCCTTGAGAGCTAAGGAAGTCCTCTTCTTCCTGCCTCTGTTCTGCCTCAAGTGCCCTGTCCATTATTCCACACAGCGTGTGCTCCAACAGGTGGACAGTGTCACTGATGCATGCACTGTCACTGCTCACCATCCTTGTGGCCTCCTTAAATGGTAACAGGACAGTGCATGCATCCCTGATCATGGCCCACTGGCGTGGGGAAAAAAAAAACAAGCTCCCCTGACCCTGTCCTGGTGCCATAGTCGCACAGGTTCTCATTGATGGCCCTCTGCTGCATGTGCAGCTGCTGCAGCATGTCCAACATTGAGTTCCACCTGGTGGGCATGTCACAGATTAGGTGGTTCTTGGGCAGGTTAAATTCCTTTTGGAGGTCAGCCAGCCGAGCATTATACGACCAGCGGAAATGCACACAGTCTTTCCTGGCCTGCCTCATCCTGTAAGCCCGGGTACCTGCCCATGAACTGCTGCACCACCAAGTTAAGGACGTGAGCCAAACAGGGCACATGGGTCAGTTGTCCCTGTCGGAGGGTGGAGAGGAGGTTGGTGCCATTGTTGCAAACCACCATCACTGCCTTAAGTTGGCATGGCGTCAACCACCTCTGAACCTGCCAATGCAGAGCTGACAGAATCTCTGCCCCAGTGTGGCTCCTGCCCCCAAGCACACCAGCTCAAGCACCGCATGGCATCTTTTGGCCTGCGTAGCCCCTTGAACGCCTATGGAGCACCGTGGTTCCGAGGACAAAGCACAGGAAGAGGCCATGGAGGGAGAAGAGGAGGAGGGGGTGGAGGAGAGAGGTGTGTTAGAATCACCAGTAGTGGCATTTTGGAGTCGTGGTGGCGGAACAACCTTCAACACTACTGCACCTTGTCCTGCATCCTTCCCAGCTGCCAGCAGAGTCACCCAATGCACCGTGAAACTTAGGTAATGTCCCTGTCCATGCCTGCTGAACCATGAGTCAGCAGTAATATGCACCTTAGCGCTGACTGGCCTTGTCCAGCGAGGCCAAGACATAGCCTTCCACATGCCGGTAGAGAGCTGGAATCACCTTCCATGAGAAAAAGTGGCGTTTGGGAACCTGCCACTGAGGAACCGCACATTCCACAAACTCACGTAAGGGGGCAGAGTCTACCAACTGAAAAGGTAGCAGTTGAAGTGCTAGCAATTTTGCCAAGCTAGCATTCAACCGCTGGGCATGTGGATGGCTGGGAGTGAACTTCTTTCTGCGGTACAGCAGCTGGGGCAGGGAAATTTGCCTGGTACAATCTGACGTCGGTGTACCGATAGATTGCCCGCAAGTACTTGTCTGTGGCACACCTAATTCTACACCTTCGTTCCTCCAAGTGCAAGTCTCAGAGAGGACTGAAGGTATAGTGGAGTTGGATATCCCAGCTGATGAGGAGCAAGGAGAGGTCCTCTTTGTTCTTTGGTGTGGGTCTTTTAGGTACACATGCCAACGAACTGCATGGCAGGTCAACATATGTCTGGTCAAGCATGTGATGCCCAAGTGGGAGATGTTTTGGCCATGTGAGATACGCTTGAGACATATGTTGCAAATAGCAGCGGTGCGATCTGATGCACTTGTCTCAAAAAAGGCCCACACCAAAGAACTTTTGGAATAACATGCAGAGACAGCAGCGCCCTGCACATACGGAGCTCTGCGGTGTGATGCAGTCAGTGTGCTGCCCTTAGGCTAGCCCCTGGAGGGCATCCTGCCTCGTTGGTGATGTGCCTCCTTTTCCTCTCTCCTATTAGGAGAGAGGAGGACATGGTGGGGCTAGGGAAGGAGTCACTGATGCCATTGAGCCGAGGGAAGAGGCCGCGTTGGCAGCTGCTTTGCCAGACAAAGTACCCTGAGCCTGGGTGAGAGAGGATGAGGAGGGTGAGGATGGCTTGGTCATCCACTCGACCAATCTTCTGCATGTTGTGGCTCAACACGGGCAGCTGCCGGAAGACCAAGCGTGTCTCATAGCCACGTGCTGATGAGGATGCAACGTGCCAGCACTGTTGCCTCTAGACACAGAGCCTGCTTGCCCTCTTTTATTGGCTTGTGACTGTCTGCCTCTCCTTCCAGACATACTATTGGCCTGCAGTGAGCTGCACAAAACTGGGATGTATATATATACCGATTATACTGCAGCTAGCAGAATCAACTGCCTGCCTGTAGTATTATTAGTATGATAACACCTGCACTTGTCTTCAGGTAGCTATACTGTAGGTGCAACTGTGCAGGGTACACAGTACAGTAACTGGAAATACTGCAAAGAGCCTACACAAGCACCTGGCTGCAGGTAGCTATATTGTAGGTGAGACTGCAGGGTACACAGTACAGTAACTGGAAATACTTCAAAGAGCCTACACAAGCACCTGGCTGCAGGTAGCTATACTGTGAGACTGTGTGGGGTACACTAACTGGAAATGCTTCAAAGAGCCTACACAAGCACCTGGCTGAAGGTAGCTATACTGTAGGTGAGACTGTGCGGGGTACACAGTACAGCAACTGGAAATACTTCAAAGAGCCTACACAAGCACCTAGCTGCAGGTAGCTATACTGTAGGTGAGACTGTGCGGGGTACACAGTACACTAACTGGAAATACTGTAAAAACACCTGCCTGCCAGTATATTTGGAAGAGAAGAACAGGATCTAGCTAAACTGAATACAGTGTGTGTGTGTGTGTGTGTGTGTGTGTGTGTGTGAGAGATTATATATATATATATATATATATATATATATATATACACATACATACATATACATACATACATACATACATACACACACACACACACACACCTGGGATGCATATACAGTATATACACACACAATACACTGTAACTGCAGCTAAATGACTCGACCTGCCTACTCAAACTTAAATCTAACTTAAATTAAATGACACTGTGTCTCTCTCTCTCTCTCTCTCTCTCAATGCCGGAACACTCTACACAGGGCCGACGTGCAGGCATCCTTATATAGTGCGGGGCGTGTACTAAATCCCCTGAGCCATAATTGGCCAAAGCCTGGTTGGCTTTGGCCAATTACAGCTCTCTGTACACACAGCGTTGTGATTGACCAAGCATGCGGGTCATAGTGCATGCTTGGCCAATCATCAGCCAGCAATGCACTGCAATGCCACAGTGAATTATGGGCCGTGATGCACCACTCGAATTTGGCGCGGACGGCCCATATCGTTCATAATTCAGTGAACGACCGAACACACGATGTTCAAGTCGAACATGGGTTTGACTCGAACATGAAGCTCATCCCTACTAACAGAGGACAGAATTATAAATAGACTTGAAAAACTTAACATCAATAAGTCACCGGACCAGATGGCTTGCACCCGAGGGTCCTTAGGGAACTCAGTCAAGTAATTGCCAGACTATTGTTCCTAATTTTTACTGACAGACTGATATGGTACCAGCTGATTGGAGAAAAGCCAATGTAGTACGAATATTTAAAAAGGGTCAAAATACATCCCTGGTAATTACAGATCAGTTAGCCTAACATCAATAGTATGCAAGCTCTTGGAGGGGATGATAAGGGACTATATACAAGATTTTAGTAATGAAAACGGTATCATTAGCAATAATTAGCATGGATTCATTTAGAATTGTTCTTGCCAAACCAATCTATTAAAGGGGTTGTAAAGGTTCACGTTTTTTTCACCTTAATGCATCCTAATGCATCGCCAGCTGTATCACGGGAGAGCACCTGCAAGAACTAAACACCATGCGAGAGAGCTCGCATGAAGGTGTTTAGTTCTTGCGGGGAGGAGTTGAGACAGCCGCCGAGGGACCCCAGAAGACCAGGTTCGGGGCCACTCTGTGCAAAACGAGCTGCACAGTGGAGGTAAGTATGACATGTTTGTTATTAAAAAAAAAAAAAAAAAAATCATACCTTTACAACCCCTTTAACCTTCTATGAGGAGTTGAGCTGCCATCTAGATAAAGGAAGGCCCATAGACGTGGTGTATCTGGATTTTGCAAAAGTATTTGATACAGTCCTCCATAAATGTCTACTGTACAAAGTAAGATCCGTTGGCATGGACCATAGGGTGAGTACATGGATTGAAAATTGGCTACAAGGGCGAGTTCAGAGTGTGGTGATAAATGGGGAGTACTCGGAATGGTCAGGGGTTGAAATTGGGGTTCCCCCAGGGTTCTATCCTGGGACCAATCCTATTTAATTTATTCATAAACGACCTAGAGGATGGGGTAAACAGTTCAATCTCTGTATTTGTGGACGATACTAAGCTAAGCAGGGCAATAACTTCTCTGTATGATGTGGAAACCTTGCAAGTAGATCTGAACAAATTAATGGGGTGGGCAACTACATGGCAAATGAGGTTTAATTTGGAAAAATTTAAAATAATGCATTTGGGTGACAAAAATATGAATGCAATCTACTCACTGGGGGGAGAACCTCTGGGGGAATCAAGGATGGAAAGGGACCTGGGGGTCCTAGTAGATGATAGGCTCGGCAATGGCATGCAATGCCAAGCTGATGTAAAACAAAGCAAACAGAATATTGGCATGCATTAAAAAGGGGATTAACTCAAGAGATAAAGCGACAATTCTCCCACTCTACAAGACTCTGGTCCAGCCACACCTGGAGTAGGCTGTCCAGTTCTGGGCATCGGTCCTCAGGAAGGATGTAATGGAAATGGAGCGAGTACAGAGAAGGGTAACAAAATGAATAAAGGGATGCGAGGACATTAGTTATGAAAAAAGGTTACGAGCACTGAACTTATTCTCTCTGGAGAAGAGACGCTTGAGAGGGGATATGATTTCAGTTTACAAATACCATACTGGTGACCCCACAATAGGGATAAAACCTTTCCGCGAAAGGGAGTTTAATAAGACATGTGGCCACTCATGAAAATTTGAAGAAAAGAGGTTTAACCTTAAACTGCGTAGAGGGTTCTTTACTGTAAGAGTGGCAAGGATGTGGAATTCCCTTCCACAGGTGGTGGTTTCAGCGGGGAGCATCAATAGTTTCAAAAACAGAGTTAGGTACCTGGTAATTCTTTTTCTAAGAAGTATTCCAGGGCAGCATCCGAGAGAGATAGGCTCCTCCTTCCTGCAACAGGAAACACATTAGTCCACCATTATAAATTTGTTAGTCTCACCTGTGTGCCTCAGTAGTAGTATTAAAGCACCGAAGGAACTCTCAGTAAGCCAATGTGTCCCCACAATACCTGGTATCATCGCTTAGGGTGGGAACTAGTGCTGCCCTGGAAGACTTCTTAGAAAAAAGAGTTACCAAGTACCTAACTCTGTTTTCTCCAATTGTCTTCCAGGGCAGCATCCGAGAGGATGTATCAAGCAATACTTACTATGGTGGGGATAAGGTCTGGAGCACCTTGCGACCAATGTTTGGTTTTGACAGCTGGTTGCTGCAGTAGTGTCTTGCAAAGGTACTGAAGCTCAACCATGTCGCTGCCCTGCAGATCTGCTCTGGAGTTGCCCCTGCCTTTTCTGCGACCGAGGTTGCCCAGGCTTTGGTCGAGTGGGCTTTGACCCTACTTGGGGGGGGCAAGGTTTTGTCCCCAAATGGCCATGTGTATGGCAAGGTTTATCCATCTGGCCATCGTGAGTCTCGATGGCCGCTTTGCCTTATTGACTCCTGAATAGAGGACAAATGACATGGCAGTTCTTTGCCAGCCCTTTGTTCTCTTGAGATAAGCTATGAGTATTACGTCTAGTTTGTTGTATGTGTTTTCCTGCTATCCATTGACTTAGGAAGAGATGTGATAACCACATTCTGCATCCTGTGAAAGGTTGAAGAGACTTTTGGCAGAAAAACTTGGTTTGGCGAGAGGACGATTTTATCTGCCTGGATCAGTCACTAGGGTTCCATCATGTAAAAAATCTTGAGACTTTCACTTACTCCCCTGGCCGATGCTAGGGCCACTAAAAGTGCGGTTTTTAGTGCAAGATTTTTATCTGAGCACTCCCCCAGTGGCTCAAATGGCAGAGAGAGGAATCCACTGAGCACTGTGGAGAGGTTCCATGTCGGAGTTCTGCCGACTTTAGCGATTTAACGAGATCAGGAATCTCTTTGTAAATGGGTCCTCTGCCAATCTGGTGTCCAGACAGGGGGAAAGTGCTGCCACTTGTACCTTCAGCGTGCTCCAAGAGAGGTTCAAGTCTGCTCCCTCCTGCAGGAAATCCCGAATCACTAGGATGATTCTCTGTCGGAATCCTGTTTGTTTTCATACCAGGAGACAATTTTCTGCTGGCTAGAATGGGGTTGATCACTCTGTCCGACAGTTCTTTCTTTTGCAGCCTCACCCTCTCAGTAACCAAGCCAAAAGCTTTATGAGTTTGCGATTCGTGTGGTTGACTGACCCTTGTGATAGGAGGTCCAGTAGGTCTTGCTGTATCTGGTGCGGCTGGAGACAGTTTCTTTGAGTGACTGAACCATGTTCCCTGGGGCCAGTGAGGTGCTACGAGTATCACTGTTGCCCTTTCTTCCATGATTCTTTGGCTCACCTTTGGTATTAGGGCAGTCAGAGGGTATAACACGGCTGGTGTGCCCAGCTTTGATTGAACGTGTACACTCTGATGTTGTGTCATCTGTGGTATCCAGCGAGAAGAACCTTGGCAGTTTCACATTTGTCCTTGAGACAAACAGATCTACCTGGGGCACTCTCCAGGTTTGCGTGATCCACAAGAAGGTTGCTTGGTTTAGAGACCACTCTGTCTGTTTTATGGTCTTTCGACTTAGAAAGTCTGCCAGCGTGTCGTCTGTCCCTTTCAAGTGGATTCTCGAGGTTTATTGGATGTTTGTCTTAGCCCATGACAGAATTGCTTCCGTCAGGCTCAAACGAGGAGATTTTGTCTCTCCTTGCCTGTCCAGGTATGCCACTGTTGTGGCGTTGTCTGACTGAATTTGGACATCTCTCCCCTGGATAGCTGGTTGCAATGCTCTTCGCGCTCTCTATGGCTTTTAATTCCCTCATATACAAGGAGGCTCGAGACCATCTGGAGTTACATCTCCCCTGTGTACAGAGATCCCCCCATGTGCACCCCCCATACTAGGGTACTGGCATCTGTGGTAATCCTCACAGGATTGGCTTGTGCCCATCTGTGCCCCTCGGCATAAAGGAGCGGATTAAGCCACCACTGAAGAGATTGTTTGACCAACCGAAGGACAGGAATGGACATTTCTAAGAATGATGGATCACCGTCCCACTGGGTCAAAATGTGATTATGTAGAGACCTCATGTGGAGCTGTGCCCAGGTGATGGCTGGGATTGAGCACATCAGTCCTAGCACTGCCTCGTTCTTTTCTTCCGTCTGGAGGGTTTTAGTTACTCTGGCGTCTAGCACAAAATCCAAGTATACCACCTCTGGCTTGGGGTCAGCTACAATTTTTCTGTATTTACGATCCACCCCAGGTTTTGTGGATAGGAAATAAGTGTGCAGAGGTTGTTTTTTAGGTTCTTTGCTGTACCTGCAAAGAACAGCAGATTGTCTAGGTATGGTATCATGCCTATGCCTTGTTGTCTCAGGCCCTTTAGCGCTTCTGCTATAATCTTTGAGAAGATTCTGGGCACAGAAGAGATGCCGAAAGGCAAAAGATGTGTACTGCAGATGCAGGGTGGCCACTGGCCCCTGGATCGTGAACCTTAGGTATTTTTGATGACTTTTCTTTATGGGTACATACAAGTATGCATCTTGCAAGTCTATTGTGGCCATGCATACCTCTGTTCTTCTGTTGAGCGGCTTAAATCTCCTGGAATGACAAAAAGGGCGCCCTCCCCTGCTTGTTTTTTGCTTGGGGGGGGGATACTTTGTTCTTCGCTGCAGTCCTGTCCAGGACCGTTTACAGGTCTGGCCCAAACAGAAAATTTCCTGTGAATGGGATCCCACACAGCCTATTCTTGGAGGTGATGTCCCCTCCTATGACTTTCAGCCACAGGGCTCTCTTCTCTATGGCCGTGGCCCTAGAAGATATCATACCATTTTAGCTGAGGCATCTGCTAGAAAAGCTGCCACTCTGGTTAGTGTGGGAATGGTCCTCACTAATACTTCCCTTGGCACGTCTCCTAGCAACACTTGCAGTTGAGACAGCCAGCTAATAGGGTGCGAGCTGTGCAGGTGGAAGCCATTGCCGGATTCAAAATCGCCTCCCCTTCTTCTCATGCTCCGCATCATCAAAAGCTAAGTCGGATTTGTTTGCGACTCTCACGAGGGTGGCATCCACTTTGGGACATTTTCACCCAAGTCTTGGTGTCTTCCTCTGCAAATGGATACCTGCGCTTGACTTCACCTGTTATGAAGCACTTCTCCTGGGTTTTCTGGGCTGCAACCCCTTGTATATTTTGTTGTGCAGGGAAAGCCCTGCAGCTTTTTGCTCTTTAATACCCAGTGTGTCTGCTATAGCCTTTAGGCTAGGTTCCACTATTGCAACCTGAAAGTTGCACATTTTTTGATGCAATTTTGCCACCATTTTGATGCCATGTCTTTAAACCATGTCTGTGTATTCTTGAGGTCTATGGACCTCAAGTTGCATCAAAGTGGGACCAAAGTAGTGCAGGGACCACTTTGAAGTTGCTGCGACCTGAAGTCGCACAGATATGAATGGTACTCATTGGAAGTCATGGGTATGACTTGTCATGCGACTCTGCAGTCCCAAGTTGCATGAAAAATCACACTAGATGAGACCGAGCCTTGGAAGATTATCTGTGTCTTCTGAGGGAAATAGAGTGCCCTCTGATGCCAAGTCATCCTCCTCGGAATCCCAGCATAAGCCGCCCTCTGAGTTTTGTTCGGAGTTATCCGAATCCACTACATAGGGTACTGGCTTAGCTAGAGATTGCTGGCACCTCCAGCTTCTCTACTTCTGAGCTTATTGGCCCAATAGTGCTCTTTATTTCCTTTTTAAAAGAGTTAAGCATGCCCTTAAGGAAGCCTTTTGACTCCTTAGCCACCATTTTATGCATTTTTGGCATAGTGGCTTTTTTCACTCATGGAAAAACCGGTGACCGCAGGAGGCGCATGCCTTGCTCTGGTCTGCGCCCTTTTTTCCTCTGGGGCCTTTGCCTGCAAGTAAGCACAAAGGGCCTGAGTGAGGTTGGCGGTGTACAATGCAGTTGTACGGTTTGTAGGGAGGTAAAGACAGGTGACTCCAGAGTGCTCTGGCTTACCTTGGAGCTGTCCTGACATGCAGGATCTGCAGGGCAGGGTGGAGAAGAGTCCAACCTGGCCGGCCACCAAGATCCTCTGTTTAGAGAGCCCTTTCTGCCTCCTGCTCCAGCTCCAGCCCCCAGCTGACCCCGTGTGGGTTGGTGGACACACCTGTACCTGCCACATCCTCTCTGGTGTCCTCCTTCTTGGGTTTCCAATAGGGAGGGGGCACATTAAAGGCCTTTTCCCTTCCACCAAGATGGCCGCCGACTGGACCGCACAATTGGAAATGATGCGTCCAGCCTCTCTTGCCACGATCAGTGAGCAGGAGGGTCGGCGGCCAGGTCATCTGCACAGCGAGGGAACCTCTAAAGCACCTGGAGTGCGTGGCTCAGCCGGATAGCCCTCCACCATCGAGGAGCAGTAGCTGTGGAGAAAAATGCCGGCGGCATGTAGTGCAGCTGGGGGGATAGTTGCATACCCCTCTGTAGTGGCAAAACTTCAGGCAGAGCCTTGAGGCTCAGATTGCTGCCCCTGCTCGCCCTCCCAAGGCCCCCTGGGCTGAATGGGATGCTGGTCAGGGAGTCCCCTGCCCTGGAAGATGATTGGAGAAAAACTATTAGGTAAGCACCTGAACGACCACAACATACAGGGATATACAATGTAATACTGACATATAATCACACACATACGTTGGACTTGATGGACTTGTGTCTTTTTTCTATCTCACCTACTATAACTCTATAAGAAGTAAACTGGGCTGTGTTCAGCCCATCTCTACTGGAGGTGTGGACAGGAATTAGGTACTTTAATTCACATTTGGTAGCAATGTATCTTTTTGGTTTCAGATCTGTGACTTCATATATAAGATCACTGAGACATTGATTCAGTTGACACCTGAATGCTGTCACTTACATATTACTGCATTGTGCTACGTAAATACAAATGATCCATTGTAAAAGATCTACTAAATGCGGCTAAAACCTTGCTTCCTATACATTGGATTTTCACCTACACTCCAACAGTCAAAGACTGGATACATAAGATAAATGCAGTTTATGATATGAAGTAATCTCTGGGCATTGCTACGGATAATATGGACCGCTTCCACAAAACTTGGACAGTATGGTTCATCTTTATGTTTTCTGCTGATGGTTATACTGTTCTTTCTTCACCAGTTGACAACTTATAAGGTAATGCTACTATGAATACATATATTTGTATCATGCCATGGGTATTACCCCCCTCCCCCTCCTTAGTCTTCTCATTATAATTTTTTCTACATTTTACTTTTCTTTTATCTGGCTTATTCTTCATATCATCTTTTTCTATTTACCTATATCATTCTAGAGTATCTATAGTACTGTTTTAAGTATAATCTCTGCAGAATGTTTAGTATATAAGCTTCAGTGTATTTTTTACACGTTCTCTCAAACTTAGGTTGGTTCATCCTATAATCAATGTTATTGCTACATTTTTTTTGTTATAGCTCTTGATTATAGCAATATGACTCTGGATTCTGCCTTTATTGTGCTGCATCTGGATTCTGTTTTTACAATATTTGATAATTAGAACCTCTGTTTATGATTCACCTATTTGTATCTTTCAATCATAAACATATTTGAATGTTTTTTACTTCTTGTATTGTTCAACGATACTGAATAAGCTTCAATATGAAAAAAAAACATCATTACTTGCTATATTTAAAAAAACTGGTAGATTATATTAATTGTCATGCTTAAACTCAAGAATTCTCAGAAAGCTAATTTGACTTACTGTCTACAGTAAAACCTTGGTTTGAGAGCTTTTTACAAGACAAGCAAAATTTTTAAATAGATTTTGACTTGATATACAAGCAACGTCTTGATATACAAGTAGCGTGATGTCACAACTGAGTATAAAAGGGAAGAGAGGTGCCTCTAAATGTAGCAATATGGTTACATTTAATGAAGGTACAACATTTAGCAAGTCACATGGTTGATGATTAAAACAGGCACATCTAAGTATGCAGGCATCTGTAAAGCACTTAGTTGTGCCTCTTTTAACTACTTCAATACTGGGCACTTTCCCCCCTTCCTGCCCAAGCCAATTTTCAGCGCTGTCGCTGTTTAAATGACAATTGCGCAGTCATGCTACACTGTACTCAAACAAAATTTTTATCATTTTGTTCCCACAAATAGAGCTTTTTGGTGGTATTTGATCACCTCTGCATTTTTTATTGTTTGCTAAACCAAAAAGAGCGAAAATTTTGAAAATAAAACGTTTTTCTTTGTTTCTTTTATAAAATGTTGTAAATAAGTATGTTTTCTCCTTCACTGATGGGCACTGATGAGGCTGCACTGCCGGGCACTGATAAGGTGGCACTGATGAGGTGGCACTGAAAGGCTGAACTGATGGGTCACAGCTGATAAATCTGTCAGACGTGAGTGAGGAAAAGCTGATAAATGGCTCTTCCTGTTTACATCGTGATCAGCTGTGATTGGACACAGCTGATCACGTGGTAAAGAGTCTCTGTCAGAGACTCTTTATCTAGATCGGAGTTGCAGTGTGTCAGACTGACAACGATCACTGTGATGAGCGCACTGCGGCTTGTTATCCTGACCACGTCATATGACGTCCGGTCAGGATAACACAACCACTTTGTCGATGTCATTTTGCTATATGGCGGGCAGTAAGTGGTTAATCAGCAACTATGTTAGTAGCTAAACGTTGTACCTTTATTAAATGTAACCATATAGCTACACTTAAAAGAGAGGCGCCTCTAAGAAAGAAATTGCCCCAGCGTGGACTTTATAGGCAGGTTAGGGGAGTGTGAAAAAGTAATACAACAAAACAAAACATAACAAAACAAGCACCCAATTCTTAAGGTGGGCTGGAGAACCGAGCCAACCAGGATGGAATAATGGCCCAACAGGCTTCAAGGTGTTCACAGCTGAACCCAAACCAAACACGTTTTGGAAAATATTTAGTATATTCCTTCTTTAGAGGAGAAGAAAAGGGGGCACAAAATCTATAGATACAATAAAGAAACAGTCAATACAATATTCAACAAGTAAGGTTAACATATGGACCATAATAAGGCAGGATCAAAATGCACTCTTACAAGTAATCATCATGTACAAGAGATCAGGTGCATATTAATGGCATCTTCCAACAGGACATCAGACTCAACTCAGCAGGGCACATGCAGGCATAGCCGAACACAAAACCCAACTCCGTGCAACGGACAAGGACTGTAAGCAGTCAGACACTATAAATTACCCCCACTGAGAGGCGCAAAGGGGGTCTGTAAATACAACAAAATGTAGTAGGAAAAATGCAGAAAAAAAATGTAGAAGAAAAAGATGCAGAAAAGAATACAGAAGAAAAAGATGCAGAGAAAATGCAGAAAAGAATACAGGAAAAGGAAAAGAAAAAAAGTTTAGTAGATGACAAGTACAATAGTGGGGCAGGCAAGCGTCAATGGTAGCTACTGTCTAATATAATGTGAAAGGGGGTATAAGAGTAGAACGAACAAGGTGCAAAATCGTAGGTATAACCTAAGCGGTATGACAAGGCAAGTATAAAGAGCGTAAAAAAAGAAAAAAGTAAAAGGCTAGGTAAGCCATACTTACTGTGAAAGAGCATCAGTCTGCCTTGTGTGAGGCTGGGGAAATCAACCACCTGTCTGAGCTCTAGCACACAGTTTCAGTCTTTAAATGAGTGGTAACTCCACCCCCACCTCTAGGCATACCATGGTGATGTCAAAGGAGGGGGGAGAAAAAAGGAAAAGGAAAAAGCAAAAAACAGAGAAGAAAAATCAAATCAATAGTAAGGGGGTGCAGAGAGAGACAACTGCTGATGAAGTTAAGTGGGTGAGGAGATAGAGACAGACTTGGTATAGTGACATGGACCCTATGTATGCTGACTATGAAGCAGTCATGGAATGGGCCGTTTAGGTCACCCCGGCTGGATCTCCCGATGGAGAGCATGACTCATGACATAGTAGTCAGGAGAGGGAAGCCGCCGACACATAGCAGTGGCCGTGTCATCAGATGCACAAAGGGAGGAGACGGCGCGTATCCAAAACCACGGAGATGGTGGTGAACCGCCGGGACATCCCCTCCCACTGGTGTGCCCAAGGGATGCATCAGGGGAGGGGACAACGCTGATCCAAGGCCGTGAAAATGCTGATGGTAGACTAGAAAGCATCCCCTCCTATGGCCCCAAGTAAGCTCCCACCAGCTGGGGGGCTGGGGGAACCCACCTGTGCTGGGTAGTGCAAACTCCTGCTGGATTTTGCTTCTAATCCCCTTGTGGAGGCTGCCATTTGTGAATGGACATTTTATGGTTACACAACCTATCGCATTGCTATAATCTTTTTATATGAACTATAAACTAAAGGACTTATGAATAAATGGTTGTGGCACGAATCCTCTAAGTTTCTATTATTTCTTATGGGGAAATTTGCTGTGATATGCAAGTGCTTTGGATTACAAGCATGTTTCTGGAATGAATTATGCTCACAATCTAAGGTTTTACTGTACATTTTTGTTAGAAATTAGCAAACTGACTGGCTATATTTAGGATCAGCTTGAATTGGATTGATTTAAACAAGACAGATTAATTCTAGAAATGTTGGACTATTCTGCCAGGATCCCAAATTATGCCTGCAGCCCTGACAGTTCACTGTGTACTTTCTACTTCTGGTCATAAAATATTTAATTTGTGTTAGGGTTGCACCATTACCGGTATTGGGATTGGTGCCATTACTAAGCATTTGCATGAGTACTTGTGCCAATGCTCTGATGCCTAAAACTGATACCTTCGTGGTGCCATTTGAGCCCATACAAAATGAATGGGCTTAAATCGCACTGCAAAGAATTGCATTTGATTTGAAAAGGAATGCGGCGTGATTCCTGTCCATATCACATGTGGTTTCCCGCAAAACTCCTGTGTGAACGCAGGCTTCTCATAATAACTTCAACCTGGGTTAACACATGAGCAATGCGGGGAACTGCATGCGATTCGGACAGGAATCGTACCAAATTTTTGTTTTGGATTTTGACTACACATACTGTAGGCTATAAAAAGTTTCTTTAAGCGTGTCTGGAACGCCCACCGCACATATACTGCGGCAGGGTGGCCCAGCTGCATGAACCGATGTACCTGTACGTCGGTCCATGCATGAGATACAGAAGGTGCACGCCCACCGTGCGCCACGGGAGCTTGCTCATTATAAAGAGAGGCACAATGGATATCTGCCTATTTAAACAAGGTGGATCCCCATTCTGACAGGGGGCAACACTGAGATCAGCTGTTTCTAGTGATCGGGAACAGTAATCTTTGTGTTGTCCCAGTGAGCCCATCCCCCACACAGTTAGACCACACCCAGGGAACACAGTTAACCCCTTGATCACCCCCTAGTGTTAACCCCTTCCCTGCCAGTGTAATTTACACATTGATCAGTGCATTTTTTTTAGCACTGATTAGGGTAATAATGTCACTGGTCCCCAAAAAGTGTCACTTGGGGTCAGATTTGTCTGTCGCAATGTTGAAGTCCCGTTAAAAATCGCAGATCACTGCCATTACCAATAAAAACAATAAAAAAAACCTAAAAGTCCATAAATCTATCCCATAGTTTGTAGATGCTATAACTTTTGCGCAAACTATTAAATATATGCTTACTGCGTTTTTTTAACCAAAATAATGTAAAAGAATACATATTGGCCTAAACTGGTGAATACATTTTTTTTTATATTTTTTTGGGATATGTATTATAGCAGAAAGTAAAAAATATTGTTGTTTTTTTTTTTTCAAAATTGACAGTCTTTTTTTGTTTAGAGCACAAAAAATAAAAACTGAAGAGATTATCACCACCAAAAGGAAGCTCTATTTTTGGGAAAAAAAAGGGCTTTTTTTCTGCAGGAATGCGGGGGAAAGCACTGAATGTATTTAATAGCATGGGGTGTTGGGTGTGCTGGAGGGTCTATTGATGTTGGCTGCTGGGGGTTCTATTGTCACTGGTGGGGATCTGATTTTGTGTGAGGGTCTATTGTCGCTGATGGGGAATCTATTGTTGCTGGGGGGGGTCTTATGTTGCTGGAAGGGATCTACTGTCGAGGGAGAGGTCTATTTTTATTGGCTGCTGGAAGATCTATTGATGCTGGCTGCTGGGAGATCTGTTGTTGCTGCTGGGGGGGTCTAATGTTGCTTGGGTGGATATTTTTTTACTGGGTGTGATATTTTGTTGTGGATGGTTCACTGTTGCTGCAGGGAATCCATTGTTGTTGAGGTGGAGTCCATTGTTGCTGGGGGAGTCTATTGTTGTATGGGCATCTATTGCTGGGATTCTATTGTTGCTGGCTGCAGGGGATATATTTTACTGCTTTTCTTTTTATCATTAACATGTTCCATACAAATGATTTAGCACCACAAAATGATACTTGGTTCTAGATTTTTTAAAAGGTGCAGTACTGGTAGGTGGGTAGGGGGTGGAATCAAGGGACGGTGGTCAAAGGTGGGTAGAGGGCAGAGAGAAGGGGTGACTCAGACTGCACCTATTCTCCGAGAAAAAAAGCCCTGGAAAAAAGGATATCAATTTTGTTTGAGTACAACGTACAATTGTCAGTTAAAGCGACGCAGTGCCATATTGCAAAAAATGGCCTGGTCATTAATGGGGTAAGTCCTTCTGGGCTGAAGTGGTTAACAAGTGTATAACCTGATGCTTTTCTATTTACCAGCATTTAAATGGAGAGATAGATATTTATTTAGAGCCCTCCTCTTTAGACTTACCAAAACATTCTTATGCAGTGTAAACACGATCGGACATTCCGACAATGAATTTATTTATTTCCGACAGATGTTGGCTCAACTTGTCTTGCATACACACGGTCGCACAAATATTGACGGAAATTCCAAACGTCAAGAACGCGCTGACGTACAACACGTACAACGGCACTATAAAGAGGAAGTTCAATATCCAGTGCGCCACCCTTTGGGCTCCTTCTGCTAATCTCATGTTTATCTTGTGTTAGCAGAAGTTTGGTGAGAGACGATTTGCGCTTTTCAGCCTCATGCTTTTCAGATCATTACTGTTCTTCAGTTTTGAAGCCATGTTGCGGGTACGTACCCATGCTGTGCAGGGGCTTGGTGTTGGGGTTCTTACTTTGACCCAAGCCCAGTCCATGAACAGGGCAGGGAGGAGTTCATGGACAGAGAATTGATTACTCCAGCGTGACCAATTCTCTCACATGCCTTTGTTGCGGGAGATCCGTGAGAATAATCCTGATGATTTCAGGAATTATCTCTGGATGATGGACCCCGTTTTTCACCGTTTGTTGGCTTTGCTGTCCCCTTATATTACGAAGCAGGACACCTGCATGCGGCAAGCCATCACTCCTGAACAGAGGCTAGTCGCCACATTTCAGTACTTGGCGACAGGGAGAAGTCTGCAGGACATCAAGTTCTCGACAGGCATCTCCTCCCAGGATCTGGGGATCATAATTTCAGAGACCTGTTCTGCCATCATTCAGGTCCTGCAGAAGGACTATATTAAGGTAAGATTTCTCCTTTTACATCACATTATATGTATTTAACGTTTGCTAATGTATTGTATTTCTTTCATCATTCCCTAATTACCATGATTGTAATATGCTGTGAATGTCCCCTTTATCCTTATGCATGCTTGAATTTTTTAAACTTCCTTTTTGTCCTTCATGCATATTTGCCTTCACTAACCTCCCCAGCATGCTATCCTGGGCCCATACACACCTAGTCACTTGTCAATGCATTTTGTCAGCTCCATAGTAGTGCTTTACCCTAAACATCCCCTAAAATGTGTACAAATGTTATTTGTGTCCTTAAATTCATGCAGAGTGCCAGAGGCTTTTTTTGGGGGGTCCCAAACTCATTTGGAACCCTCCCTCCCCCCAACTGCTAAGTCAACCGATACCAATCCTCTATCTGCTGACTTTGCCAGTCCCATACACACTATACCTACCTCTTTTATGGTCATACTTCTGTATGAATTTACCAAAGCATGTAGTGAAAGGGCCTGCCTGAATACTTTCAAATGGTACTGTTTAAAGTTTTGTTGTCCTATTATCTAGATAGGTAATTGCAGAGTGTAAACATGTGCTTCAATTTGCACAGTGTGTATTTATATTTTTGTATTATGACACTTCTTACCTGTCCAGTGGGCTGCCAATAGTGTAAGTAAGGAGGGGCTGGCCAAAAGTAATACACATTATTTATGCATTCAGCTCTCAATGAAGTGGAGAGGGTTACCTGTCCAAAACATCTCCCCCCCCTAAAATTTTTACAATGGGCCATCAGAGGGGGTGAGGAATCTGATAAGTGGACCTTACTTTTTTTTATAAATACTTCTTCAAATAAATGTTATACTTATGTTGACCAAGAATGTTTGTATCTAATCTGCTTGCAATGTTATGTGCAAAATTACTATTTTTTTTTCTTGTTTCACTTCACAGTTTCCTTCAACGCCACAGGAATGGCAGACTGGGGCTTCCCAATTTGACCAGTGGTGGGACTTTCCCAACTGCAGAGGGGCAATTGATGGGAAATACGTCCACATAGTCTCACCCCCCAACTCGTCGAGTCATACAATTACAACTATAAGGGGTTTAACAGTATTGTGATGTTGGTGGTGTCGGCAACATATGAGTTTCTCTATGTAGATGTGGGGAAGAATGGCCAGATGTCGGATGGTGGAGTCATCGCCCAGACCGAGTTCTATGGATGGCTCCAGAGTGGTGGCTTGGGATTGCCACCTCTGGAAGACAACGTGGCTGGTCTGCCATTCGTCTTTGTCGGTGATGAAGCGTTTGGGCTGGGTGATCACCTGATGCAGCCATTCCCCATGAGGACCCTCACCTCGCACCAGAGGGTTTTTAACTACTGGCTGGCCAGAGCCAGAAGAGTGGTGGAGAATGCTTACGGGATAATGGCCAGCCGCTTCCACCTATTCCTTACGCTAATAAACATGGTGGAATATAAACTTAACCATTTAATCCTTTCCTGCTGCATTCTCCACAATTTTTTAAGGAGAAATTTGATGAACTATGTGGCCTCAGTTGGGCCTGAGGCCGGATTTCAAGACCAAACTCTGACGGCGCTTGAAGCTGGCCATCCTGGCTTGCCCCCCCAAAACGCCTGCGAGGTCCGTCTAAAATATATGGACACTTTGCGTGTAGGGGGGCCATTAATATGCCAGAAAATGTTTAACAAACATTTTTAAAATACATTTTTATTTTGAACTGAAAAATATTTCCTTTGATTTACTGCTTGTGTTTCTTTTAGCTGTCTCCTAGGTTAGCTTTTCTTTTTGTCCATTTTCTTCAATAGTGCAAATGTAATTTCTTTGATACATGAGGTGACAATCTCTTCTTCAGCTAACTATTATGTTGTGGGTCTGCTACACACACACCTTGTTTTTGTTGTTAATGTATGTAATGCATTAATGATAAAAATATTCATAATTTTCAGCACCATGAATGAATTTTTTTGAGTGACGAAAATGGACTGATTGTTGCAAATTATAAAGCACTGTGGGTGTTATTTACTAAAGGAAAATCCACTTTGCACTACAAGTGCACTGCAAACTTGTACTTGAAAGTGCACTGAAACTGCACTGAAAAGTGCACTTGTAGTGCAAAGTGGATTTGCCTTTAGTAAATGACCCCCATTGTCACTGTAAACACCAACTTACTCCAAAAACTGCTATTATGCATTGAAAGAAGAAGCCACACATTGTTGAAAATAGTGTAAAATAGTTTAAAAGAGTGTTTTAGATTTTGCCTAAAACATCAATGATATTTTTGAGTCTTTTTTTCCACATCATTGATGTATTCCTTGATCTTTTGTAAATCATGATTGCACACCATGATCTCCCCGATTAGGACTTGTGCACTTGCACTTGTGAAATGTGTTTCTTCTTCCACAACATCCACATCACCTAAAAAAAAACACACCATGTATAATAAATATGCAGGAATACATCCATTACCTGAAGCTGTGGTCTCAGACACTCACCTGTTGTGTTCACTATTTCCCCTATTCATAAACCTCTCCTTCCTCCACATCCTCAGGTTGTGGTGTGCAGATTTTCCCTTCTTTAGGAGGTGGGGGGGTCCCTGGTGTCCTCTGATGTCCTGAGTCTTTTCTCCCCTATGTGAGTAAAAAAAAGGTATACTTAGCACACAAATATTTAAGGGCAGAAATAGTAATATGAAACATTGCTTGGAAGTGTCATGTACAATTGTCTGTTTTGGCAGAGTTCCAAGCTGAAGACATGATTTTTTCCCTTTGTTAAAGTTGGAATACTTACCTTTTTTGGTAAAGTATCACACATGTAGAGACCCCTAGTATCCACTGGAGCACCTGTGAGGGACACCCTAAAAAGTTTGTTCTGGTGTCTCACACTAGTGCTCCTGTGTTCAGATGTGTAAACAGCTTCTGAGTGTCCTCTCCTTACACCGAATCAAGTTTGCATTTCATTCTAGTTACAAACCCATCTAGACAACAGTGTAATAAACGTCTTTGAATACAAATAGGCCTGAACAGATGTATTTAACCTGTATCTGGCAAAAACATCGTATTAGTGGGCGAACAAATTATGTTTACTATGAATGATTACTCTGCCCATGAACCTGAAAGTTGCCATTTTAAAATTTACAGCAGTAAAGAAAAGCACATGGAGCAGCATGCAAGTAATAATAATAATAATAGGAACACACAACAACTACTTACTTTTTTGAAGAACTCTCTTGATACTTCTGTACTGATCATGCTCCCTCAATTTCAGGTCTGACCAGCGTTTCCTCAATTGATCCTTGGATCGTCCTGCCCCAAAATTCCTGTGCAGACTTTTCACAACTTTAGTCATGATCTTGGCCTTTCTCACATTTGTGTTTGGGTAAGGTCCATGCTTCCCGTCACAGTCGATCGTCTTCAAAATGTCCACCATCTCCACCATCTCTTCAAAGGACATATTTGAGGCCTCAAATTTCCTCTGGGATAGGGACGTTCGTGGCTCCGGGCTTTTGTCGTTGCTGCTGCTGTCTGCATGCACTTGTTCTTTCTCCACCATGTGGTCTCCCACTGCGCCGAAAGACAAGGGGTGAGGAATATACTAGAAAGAAGGTCAGGGGTGGGCGGAGTTTCACGCATGAGCAGTGTGTATAAAGTGTAACACGCATGCGCCGTACGTACAATCTGTGAATAGAGGAAAGATCGTTCTTACAAAGGTACAATTTGGACTTGGGGCATCAGTGGCCAATACTCCCTAGATATTGAGGCCTATATTGGGACAAGATTAGAAGAGTTTAGCCTGACATTAGGGTTTGTCTTGTGTTGTGTCTTGCAGATAAAATTGGTAGATTTAACGATCATGATTTCCTCCCCCAATTCATTGATTTGTACAGAGAGCTGCCCTGTCTGTGGCAGACAAAACACCCCTTTTATACAAATCGACTAAAGAGGAGGGCAGCACTGGATAAATTGCTGGAATTTGTGAAGGCGCAGATCCCCACGGCAGACATCAACTATTTGAAATGCAAAATTGGTGGCCTGAGGAGCACTTATAATAGGGAGTGCAAGAAGGACAAGGATTTCCAGAGATCAGGAGCTGCAGCAGATGACATTTATGTCCCCAGGCTGTGGTACTATGACAGACTGTGGTTTCTGTCAGACCAAACTGAAATCAAGCCATCACTCTCAACCCTTCCTTCCACTCTTCCTTCCACCCCAGCTGAGGCTTCCGATGTCCAACCTGGGCCTTCCACCCAGGAGAAAGATGTGGAGGAGCCCAGCTTGAGTCAGGTATAGCATTGTTCAACATATTTCTCAAAATTGTGTGTGATTGATGATCAATAAACTAAAACTATGTCCCTTTTTCATACACAGGAAAGCCTCAGCCAAGAGGAGGCTGTGGAAAGTGGCATCCAGGAGGTGGCAGGGGAAAGTGGCAGCCAGGAGGTGGCAGGGGAAAGTGGCAGCCAGGAGGTGGTGGGGGTAAGTGGCAGCCAGGAGATGGCCGAGCCCAGTAGCCTGACCGAATTCCAGGTCCTTCCCCTCCGCCTTCAACAAAAAAGGCCAGGAAGGGGAGGAGCATGGAGGAGTCAGCACTTGGGTTAATTCAGCAGGCTTCTGTGGCCCTAACAACCCCCCCAGTCTTATGGAGGCCTAAGCCTGCATGGCTGTCAACACCTCTTTTGTGAGGAACTGATATATATGGCCCTAAATAAAGGGTTTGAGAGTCGAACGCACAAGCAAATCCCACCTGTGTGAGTTGGACCATCCTCCTCCACCTCCTCCACCTCCTGCCACAACGCTAACACCAGAGCCACATCCCAGAAGCAAGTGTGGAAGCAAGTGTGTAAGGAAGTCAAGAAAGTGATGGCCTGGGTTCAGTCTGGTCTTTTGTAAGCCCACAGCCTGGGGACATATATGTCATCTGTTGCTGTTCCTGATCTCTCGGAGTCCTGGACCAGATTGTGCTCACAATTATATGGACTCCTCATGCTTCCAATTTTGGCTGTTAAATAGTTGATGTGTGCCCTGGGGTACAAAGGCTTTGCAAATTACACCAGTTTATCCAGCGTTGCCTTCCTCCTTATTTGGTTATGACCCATAATAAATGGCTATTTTTTATCAAAAAAACTTGCCTATGTGTTTTACTTCAAAAAGGACGGTTAGGTTTGTGAGTAGGCAGGTACATTTCAAAAATACTATGTCAAATTAACAACGGACACCAACACCAAACAACCTCCTTGAGGTTAAAAAATACAGGTTAATAATGGTGTTGTTATAACTTGACACACAAAATGACAAAAAATATTATGGAGATCTTTAGAAAAACAAATATTAAAAAAAACAGGAGATCTTGATAAAAAAAACAAAAATAAAATAGTAGATGACTATAAAAGAAACAGGAGATCTTCATAAAAAATAAAAACAAAAATGGAGATCTTCATAAAAAAAAAAAAGAAAGAAAAAAAGATCACTATAAAAATAAATTCAAGCATTATTATGGAGATCTGATGAAAAAAACAACAAATATTATTCATGAGATCATGAGAAATAATAAAGAAATCAGTTTGTAAGAATATCAGCAGTAAAACAATGTCATTATTCTAGCAATATAAATAAAATGTGCTGCATTAAAAGATTTAAAAATTTGCAGTGTGATGAATGTGCTATCTCCATTACAAACGCTAATTTTACCAGACCGAGCGCTTCTGTCTCGTACTTGATTCAGAGCATGCGTGGAATTTTGTGCATCGGAATTATCTACACACACTCGGAATTTACGAGAAGGGGTTTTGTCGTAAAATTTGAGAACCAGCTCTCAAATTTTTGTTGTCGGAAGTTCCGACAAAAAATGTCTGATGGAGCCTACACACGGTCGGAATTTCCAACAACAAGCTGCTATCGAATATTTGTTGTCGGAATGTCCGATCATGTGTACGCAAGATTAGACTCATTCCAATCAGAATTTAACAGGTTTGTTTGGTCTGATACCTGATCTGGCTATTCTCAAATTATTCTTTTTGGATCTAGTATCAATGGTGCACTAGGCCTTTCATATATTTGGTTATATTATTTAGATTCCGATCTCTCATCACTAGCCCAATGGAATATACTTGATTCCCAATTTCCCTGGGTCAGATTTGAGTGCAATTCAATTTCTCCTTGCTTTTTACCTGGTTTGCTTTGGTCCAATACCATCTCATCTACGGATTTATCTCCACAGAAAACCTTAGCCTCAGAATCTCTTAAAATTTGGTCCGCATATAAACTCAAATATTCCTTAATTTTCCCCACTCCATCACATGCCTCTACAATGGGTGATCCTCTGTATTTCCCTGTTGCGATGAGTTTGCCTGGTGGATAACAGCAAAATTCTATTTTGGTCTCACCTTCAGGATAAATCCTCATTTATAACTTTTTCAGTTATAAGCAGAATCAATTCATAAGCCGGATCCAGTAATAGAAGAGCAGGAAGGAACTGAATCATAGGCAGGATCAAAATCAGGAACATGAAGGGGTTAGCAATGTGCAGGCAGCAAGATACAAAGTCAATGGAAAGAATTTTGATCAGGCGTTCAGGCCCAAGGTTGATAATGGAGATCAGCAGCAAAAATAGGCAGGAAAGCTTAATCCAAAAGCAGGCCAGGTGGAGGCCAAGTCATAACTAGGGATGAGCCGAACACCCCCCGGTTCGGTTCGCACCAGAACCTGCGAACGGACCGAAAATTCGCACGAACGTTAAAACCCCATTGACGTCTATGGGACTTGAACGTTCGAAATCAAAAGTGCTCATTTTAAAGGCTAATTTGCATGGTATTGTCCTAAAAAGGATTTGGGGACCCGGGTCCTACCCCAGGGGACATGTATCAATGCAAAAAAAACTTTTAAAAACGGCCGTTTTTTCGGGAGCAGTGATTTTAATGATGGTTAAAGTAAAAAAAAAAAGTGAAATATTCCTTTAAATATCGTACCTGGGGGGTGTCTATAGTATGCCTGTAAAGTGGCACGTGTTTCCTGTGTTTAGAACAGTCCCTGCACCAAATGTCATTTTTAAAGGAAAAAATCTCATTTAAAACTGCTTGCGGGTTTAATGTAATGTCGGGTCCTGGCAATATGGATGAAAATCAGTGAGACAAACGGCATGGGTACCCCCCAGTCCATTACCAGGCCCTTTGGGTCTTGTATGGATATTAAGGGGAACCCCGCACCCAAATTAAAATAAGGAAAGGTGTGGGGCCACAAGGCTCTATATACTCTGAACAGCAGTATACAGGCGGTGCAAACAAGACAGGGACCGTAGGTTTGTTGTTAAGTAGAATCTGTTTGTCATTTTGAACGGGTACATTTTTAACGTGTTTAGCTCCAGTCAAAAAATCTTTTTTAAGCTTTTTGGAAAACATAGGGAAGGGTTATCACCCCTGTGACATTTGTTTTGCTGTCTTTCCTCCTCTTTAGAAGATTTCACCTCCCTTTTTGTCCCAATGACAAATGTTTTTTGAAAATTTGGGTTTTTTTGTGGAACAAGGATTGGAAAGCATCAGTGGAAAGGAGAAATGTTTTTCCCATATTAACTCTTACAGGAGAGAATTTCCCTTCCTAGGGGTAGATTTCATCTCACTTCCTGTTGTCTCCTTCCGTTTGCAAGTAGGAGTCGTTTGTAAGTTAGATGTTTGAAAGTAGGGGCCTGCCCTATATACTCAGCATAAATTTGGCCCTTAGGTGTTGTTGTGGCCACAACAACGTAAGCCCTCACAGGGCCCTGCTGTGAAATATTAGATCAAGAATTGTAATTACATGCCCCTGTTGAACAGGGGCAGAAAAACTGGGCCTTTGGTGGTGGTGGTGCTGGTGCCACAACACTGTAAGTCCTCACTCGCTCTTGGTGGGTGCAGAAATGGGCCCTGCTGTGAAATATTAGATCAAGAATTGTAATTACATGCCCCTGTTGAACAGGGGCAGAAAAATTGGGCCTTTGGTGGTGGTGGTGGTGGTGGTGGTGCTGGTGCCACAACACTGCAACCCCTCACAGACACTCTAATTGGAACGCAGGAACGAGCCCTGCTGCAAAGTATTGCATCAAAAATTGTAATTACACGCCCCTGTTAAACAGGGGCAGAAAAATTGGGCCTTAGGCACTGGTGCTGGTGCTACAACACTGCAACCCCTCACAGACACTCTAGTTGGAACGCAGGAACGAGCCCTGCTGCAAAGTATTGCATCAAAAATTGTAATTACACGCCCCTGTTAAACAGGGGCAGAAAAATTGGGCCTTAGGCACTGGTGCTGGTGCTACAACACTGCAACCCCTCACAGACACTCTAGTTGGAACGCAGGAGCGAGCCCTGCTGCAAAGTATTGCATCAAAAATTGTAATTACACGCCCCTGTTAAACAGGGGCAGAAAAATTGGGCCTTAGGCACTGGTGCTGGTGCTACAACACTGCAACCCCTCACAGACACTCTAGTTGGAACGCAGGAACGAGCCCTGCTGCAAAGTATTGCATCAAAAATTGTAATTACACGCCCCTGTTAAACAGGGGCAGAAAAATTGGGCCTTAGGCACTGGTGCTGGTGCTACAACACTGCAACCCCTCACAGACACTCTAGTTGGAACGCAGGAACGAGCCCTGCTGCAAAGTATTGCATCAAAAATTGTAATTACACGCCCCTGTTAAACAGGGGCAGAAAAATTGGGCCTTAGGCACTGGTGCTGGTGCTACAACACTGCAACCCCTCACAGACACTCTAGTTGGAACGCAGGAGCGAGCCCTGCTGCAAAGTATTGCATCAAAAATTGTAATTACACGCCCCTGTTAAACAGGGGCAGAAAAATTGGGCCTTAGGCACTGGTGCTGGTGCTACAACACTGCAACCCCTCACAGACACTCTAGTTGGAACGCAGGAACGAGCCCTGCTGCAAAGTATTGCATCAAAAATTGTAATTACACGCCCCTGTTAAACAGGGGCAGAAAAATTGGGCCTTAGGCACTGGTGCTGGTGCTACAACACTGCAACCCCTCACAGACACTCTAGTTGGAACGCAGGAACGAGCCCTGCTGCAAAGTATTGCATCAAAAATTGTAATTACACGCCCCTGTTAAACAGGGGCAGAAAAATTGGGCCTTATGCACTGGTGCTGGTGCCACAACACTGCAACCCCTCACAGACACTCTAGTTGGAACGCAGGAACGAGCCCTGCTGCAAAGTATTGCATCAAAAATTGTAATCACACGCCCCTGTTAAACAGGGGCTGAAAAATTGTGCCTTAGGCATTGGTGGTGGCGCCCAGAACCAAAAATGTTCTTTCAAGCTATCAGCGTGATGATTGAGGAGGAAGAGGCTAATTACTCAGGGATAGTCACTCAGCATCAGCATAGGCAGTCTTTGAAGGGATCTGAGATTTTTAAAAAAATTATTCGGTTACATCAGCATCAGGTGCTTGGTAGCTGGTGGTGATCCAAGACTGATTCATTTTAATGAAGGTCAGTCGATCGACCGAGTCGGTGGACAGACGCACCCTGTGATCGGTTACAAAGCCTCCAGCAGCACTGAATGTGCGTTCCGAAAGAACGCTGGATGCAGGACAGGCCAGTAGCTCAATTGCATACTGTGCAAGCTCTGGCCAGTGATCCATCCTCAAGACCCAGTAACCCAGAGGATTTTCGGTGGGAAAGGTGTCCAAGTCTGATCTTGCCCCTAGGTATTCCTGCACCATGTAAAACAGACGCTGGCGATGGTTGCTGGAACCGATCATACCTTGGGGCTGCGGACCAAAAAATTGTCTGAACGCATCGGTCAGACGGCCACCTTCTCCACCGCTCCTTCTTTGACTGACCGAAGCCTCAGCAACACGTTGTCCAGAAACAGGAGTTTGTAACCTCCCAGTCTCTGGGAACGCGTTGCACAGACCTTTCTGCAAGGCCTCCCGAAGATGTTTCATCCTCTGCTCCCTCTGCGATGGCAAGATAAGGTCCGCAACCTTACCCTTGTAATGTGGATCAAGGAGGGTTGCCAGCCAATATTGGTCCTTCTCCTTGATACCACGAATACGAGGATCCTTACGCAGGCTTTGCAGGATCAGGGAGGCCATGCAGCGTAGGTTTGCTGAGGCATTCGGTCCGGAGTCCTCTGGGTCACTAAGGACGACATGGTCCGCAGCCACCTCCTCCCAGCCACGTACAAGTCCATGTGTTTCTTGGGACTGATCCCTTAAAGATTGCTGCTGATGCTGAGTGCCAGGCTCCACCTCCATACTGACAAAATCTTCCTCCTCCTCCTCCTCGTCCTCTTCCTGTGTGATCGGCGGGCATGCAGAAACACTGTCTGGATAAAGGGGGGCTTGAGAGCTAAGGAAGTCCTCCTCTTCCTGCCTCTGTTCTGCCTCAAGTGCCCTGTCCATTATTCCATGCAGCGTGTGCTCCAACAGGTGGACAAGGGGGACAGTGTCACTGATGCATGCACTGTCACTGCTCACCATCCTCGTGGCCTCCTCAAATGGTGACAGGACAGTGCATGCATCCCTGATCATGGCCCACTGGCGTGGGGAAAAAAAAACAAGCTCCCCTGACCCTGTCCTGGTGCCATAGTCGCACAGGTACTCATTGATGGCCCTCTGCTGCGTGTGCAGCCGCTGCAGCATGGCCAACGTTGAGTTCCACCTGGTGGGCATGTCACAGATTAGGCGGTTCTTGGGCAGGTTAAACTCCTTTTGGAGGTCCGTCAGCTGAGCACTGGCATTATATGACCGGCGGAAATGCACACAGACTTTCCTGGCCTGCCTCAGGACATCCTGTAAGCCCGGGTACCTGCCCAAGAACCGCTGCACCACCAAGTTAAGGACGTGAGCCAAACAGGGCACATGGGTCATTTGTCCCTGTCAGAGGGCAGAGAGGAGGTTGGTGCCATTGTCGCAAACCACCATTCCTGCCTTAAGTTGGCATGGCGTCAACCACCTCTGAACCTGCCCCTGCAGAGCTGACAGAACCTCTGCCCCAGTGTGGCTCCGATCCCTAAAGCACACCAGCTCAAGCACCGCATGGCATCTTTTGGCCTGCGTACTTGCATAGCCCCTTGAATGGCTACGGAGCACTGCTGGTTCCAAGGACAAAGCACAGGAAGAGGCCTTGGAGGAAGAAGAAGAGGAGGGGGTGGAGGAGAGAGGTGTGTCACAATCATTAGCATTTTGGAGGCGTGGTGGCGGAATAACTTCCAACACTACTGCACCTTGTCCTGCATCCTTCCCAGCTGCCAGCAGAGTCACTCAATGCGCCGTGAAACTTAAGTAACGTCCCTGTCCATGCCTGCTGGACCATGAGTCAGCGGTAATATGCACCTTACCGCTGACCGCCCTGTCCAGCGAGGCATGGACATTGCCTTCCACATGCCGGTAGAGAGCCGGAATCGCCTTCCGTGAGAAAAAGTGGCGTTTAGGTACCTGCCACTGAGGAACCGCACATTCCACAAACTCACGGAAGGGGGCAGATTCTACCAACTGAAAAGGCAGCAGTTGAAGTGCTAGCAATTTTGCCAAGCTAGCATTCAACCGCTGCGCATGTGGATGGCTGGGAGCAAACTTCTTTCGGCGGTGCAGCAGCTGGGGCAGGGAAATTTGCCTGGTACAATCTGACATCGGTGTACCAAAAGCAGATTGCCCACAAGTACTTGGCTGTGACACACCTAATTCTACACCTTCATTCCTCTCAGTGCAGGTCTCAGAGAGGACTGAAGGTATAGTGGGGTTGGAGATCTCAGCTGATGAGGAGCAAGGAGAGGTCCTCTTTGTTCTTTGGTGTGGGTCTTTTAGATACGCTTGCCAACGAACTGCATGGCAGGTCAACATATGTCTGGTCAAGCATGTGGTACCCAAGCGGGAGATGTTTTGGCCACCCGAGATACGCTTGAGACATATGTTGCAAATAGCAGCGGTGCAATCTGATGCACTCGTCTCAAAAAAGGCCCACACCAAAGAACTTTTTGAATAACGCGCAGAGACTGCAGCGCCCTGCACATGTGGAGCTTTGGGGTGTGATGCAGTCAATGTGCTGCCCTTAGGCTGGCCCCTGGAGGGCATCCTGCCTCGTTGGTGATGTGCCGCCTCCTCCTCCTCCTCCTCTCTCCTATCAGGCACCCACGTTGAGTCAGTGACCATCCCCTCCCTCCTCATCACTGGAGCAAACCTGGAAGTATGCTGCAGCAGGGGGAGCATGACTGCCAGATGGCTATCCTTCTTGGGCACCCCCTCTGTCTGCGCTCATGTTACTGCCTTCATCGAGCTCAGTATCATCATCAGAGCCTTCCAAACGCTGGGCATCCTCCTCAGAAGGACATGGGGCTAGGGAAGAAGTCACTGATGACATTGAGCCGAGGGAAGAGGCCGCTGCTTTGCCAGACAAAGTACCCTGGGCATGGGTGAGAGAGGATGAGGAGGATGAGGACGGCTTGGTCATCCACTCGACCAAGTCTTCCGCATGTTGTGGCTCAACACGGCCAGCTGCCGAAAAAAAGCCCAAGCGTGTCCCACGGCCACATGCTGATGAGGATGCACCGTCTCCATGATCAGCACTAGACACAGAGCCTGCTTGCCCTCTCTTATTGGCTTGTGACTGTCTGCCTCTCCTTCTTGGCCTTCCAGACATACTAATGGCCTGTAGCTGCACTAAGCTGGGATATGTATATATATATATATATATATATATGTACTGATACTGCAGCTAGCAAAATCAACTGGCTGCCTGTAGTATGAGAACACCATCAACCTTCTACAGGTAGCTTTAGCTGAACACTGTGAGGTGGACGCACCCCATTAACTTGTAGGTTTAGCTGAACACTGTGAGCAGGACGCACCCCACTAACTTGTAGGTTTAGCTGAACACTGTGAGGTGGATGCACCACACAAACTTGTAGGTTTAGCTAAACACTGTGAGGTGGACGCACCACACTAACTTGTAGGTTTAGCAGAACACTGTGAGCAGGACGCACCCCACTAACTTGTAGGTTTAGCTGAACACTGTGAGCAGGACGCATCCCACTAACTTGTAGGTTTAGCTGAACACTGTGAGCAGGACGCACTGCACTAACTGTAAATAGTCTAGCTGCCTGACTGTGGTACTAATAGGATCAAAAGAACCCCATTAATTTTCTTCAGGTAGCTGTATATACTGTAACAAGACAAGCCTGCCTGTCAGTAAGAAGATAACAGGAACGGATCTAGCTGAACACTGTGAGCAGGATGCACTGCACTAACTTGTAGGTTTAGCTGAACACTGTGAGGTGGATGCACCACACTAACTTGTAGGTTTAGCTGAACACTGAGCAGGACGCACCCCACTAACTTGTAGGTTTAGCTGAACACTGTGACCAGGACGCACTGCACTAACTGTAAATAGTCTAGCTGCCTGACTGTGGTACTAATAGGATCAAAAGAACACCAGTAATTTTCTTCAGGTAGCTGTATATACTGTAACAAGACAAGCCTGCCTGTCAGTAGGAAGATAACAGGAACGGATCTAGCTGAACACTGTGAGCAGGACGCACTGCACTAACTTGTAGGTTTAGCTGAACACTGTGAGGTGGACGCACCACACTAACTTGTAGGTTTAGCTGAACACTGTGAGCAGGACGCACCCCACTAACTTGTAGGTTTAGCTGAACACTGTGAGCAGGACACACTACACTAACTGTAAATAGTCTAGCTGCCTGACTGTGGTACTAATAGGATCAAAAGAACACCAGTAATTTTCTTCAGGTAGCTGTATATACTGTAACAAGACAAGCCTGTCAGTAAGAAGATAACACGGATCTAGCTGAACACTGTGAGCAGGACGCACTGCACTAACTTGTAGGTTTAGCTGAACACTGTGAGGTGGACGCACCACACTAACTTGTAGGTTTAGCTGAACACTGTGAGCAGGACACATCCCACTAACTTGTAGGTTTAGCTGAACACTGTGAGCAGGACGCACCGCACTAACTTGAAGTTTTAGCTGAACACTGAGCAGGACGCACCCCACTAACTTTTGTAGGTTTAGCTGAACACTGTGAGCAGGACGCACTGCACTAACTGTAAATAGTCTAGCTGCCTGACTGTGGTACTAATAGGATCAAAAGAACACCAGTAATTTTCTTCGGGTAGCTGTATATACTGTAACAAGACAAGCCTGCCTGTCAGTAAGAAGATAACAGGAATGGATCTAGCTGAACACTGTGAGCAGGACGCACTGCACTAACTTGTAGGTTTAGCTGAACACTGTGAGGTGGACGCACCACACTAACTTGTAGGTTTAGCTGAACACTGTGAGCAGGACGCACCCCACTAACTTGTAGGTTTAGCTGAACACTGTGAGCAGGACGCACTGCACTAACTGTAAATAGTCTAGCTGCCTGACTGTGGTACTAATAGGATCAAAAGAACACCAGTAATTTTCTTCAGGTAGCTGTATATACTGTAACAAGATAAGCCTGCCTGTCAGTAAGAAGATAACAGGAACGGATCTTGCTGAACACTGTGAGGTGGACGCACCACACTAACTTGTAGGTTTAGCTGAACACTGTGAGCAGGACACACTGCACTAACTGTAAATAGTCTAGCTGCCTGACTGTGGTACTAATAGGATCAAAAGAACACCAGTAATTTTCTTCAGGTAGCTGTATATACTGTAACAAGACAAGCCTGCCTGTCAGTAAGAAGATAACAGGAACGGATCTAGCTGAACACTGTGAGCAGGACGCACTGCACTAACTGTAAATAGTCTAGCTGCCTGACTGTGGTACTAATAGGATCAAAGGAACACCAGTAATTTTCTTCAGGTAGCTGTAAATACTGTAACAAGACAAGCCTGCCTGTCAGTAGGAAGATAACAAGAACGGATCTAGCTAAACTGAATACAGTGTATATATATATATGCAACACCTGGGATGCATATATATACACAATACACTGTAAGTGCAGCTAACTGACTGACTGTTCTGCCTAATCTATCTAACTCAAATCAAATGTCACTGTCTGTCTCTCTCTCTCTCTCAATGAATGCCGGAACACACACTACACAGGGCCGCCGTGCAGGCGGCCTTATATAGTGTGGGGCGTGTACTAAATCCCCTGAGCCATAATTGGCCAAAGCCTCCTTGGCTTTGGCCAATTACGGCTCTCTGTTCAGGCCGCGCTGTGATTGGCCAAGCATGCGGGTCATAGTGCATGCTTGGCCAATCATCAGCCAGCAATGCACTGCGATGCCGCAGTGAATTATGGGCCGTGAAGCGCCACACGAATTTGGCGCGAACGGCCCACATCGTTCACAATTCGACGAATGATCGAACAGCCGATGTTCGAGTCGAACATGGGTTCGACTCGAACAGGAAGCTCATCCCTAGTCATAACAGGGTTAGTATCAGTTTCAAGATCAAAAACACAGGAGACTAGACTGAAGTACCATTTGACAGTGAATCTGTGCAAAGCTCGGGTTTAAATAGCCCTGTTAGTGCCAGTGCCCACCCACACATACATTGTGATGTGCTTATGCTGTTGCATGTACATGTGTGCACCGTTGCTCACATAGTTAGGTTTCTTTGTCCGTAAACATGTGCACGCATATGCACACATACATTAGCCTGTACAGATTGGTCCAAAGAGCTGCTGCCTATGATTTGCATATATTTAACCACTTTAAATGTATTCATAATAAAATAATGTTAGCCAATTGTTTTCATTGTTGGCTGGTTAGTCTCTTTATATCCACAGTCAACATGGATGATGACCGTTCTGAATTTTAGCCTGGCTACCTCTCATTTTCCTCATGCCATCCAAGCATACTCTTCTGAAAACAGGCTTATTCTCATCTTGCTTTGCACTAGTCTCTAGTTGCATTGTTTGTAAAATTGATTATGATAGAGGTGGTAGCTGAAGACTGAGCTCCAAATGTAAGGAAATCTGAGGTGTAAGAAAATTCCCAATGTTATCAATGCTGTAAGAAGGTACAAAGAGGAATGTATCAACCAAGACATTTGTTATTGGTGGTGTTGGTAATGACATTGATCTAGGTATACATGGCAAATATAGAGGTGTTTATAATTCTAGTCTTCTTCACATTTGGATAGATTTGAGTGGATTTTTTTCATGCTTCAAGAAAATGATACTGAATTAAGAAATTATCAGTCTACCCTCTGCATCCAAATGTTCTTACGTTTTTGCCAGGAAAATTGCAGAGTCTATCTTTTGAGGATGATTTTAAATTTGATGTAAAACATTTTTGGCCACTGCACCATGCTAAAGCAGCTGCTAAAGGGATAAACTGAATTTTATCATCACCAATAGACATGTAAAACTGTTCACCAAAATGATTAACAATTGATTAACAATTCTGAAGCTAGAGATGGAATATATATTTTTTCATAAAGTTAGACTGCAGCACACTTCTTTTCAATGCTTCTTTGTAACTTTTTTTTTCAACTTAGTGAATTGAAGTATTGTAGTAAAGAAGCACTGAAGAGAGCTGTGCTGTGGTTTAAATAGCCTTTTCTTTATCAACGATAGCTAAGTGGTTAGAACTTTCATCTAGGCAGCCCTGGATACTCAGCTTTCCGCTCACACACCAAAGACATGCTGGTAGGTTAATTGGCTCCTGTCTAAATTGGCCCTAGTAACATGTATGAATGAATGTGAGTTGGGGACCAGAGATTGTAGGCTCCTTGAGGGCAGGGACTGATGAGAACATACAATAAATATGTAAAGCACTACAAAAATTGTTGGTGCTATATAAGTACCTATAATAAATAAAATAAATCAAGGAAGGATTGTTAATGAATGTTTTTTTTTCAAGGTGACAGTCTTATTTTGTATGCACAATCATGTATGTTCCATTACTTGTATTTTATAGGGTATAGTTAGTGCTGCACTAGATAAAGAAAATGTTATATACATTTTTTCTATGTTTTTGGTGGAGTCCATACATGACAGGAGCCAGTGGGCTCAAGAACCCCTTGATCCTATAAGTAGGAGGGAGGTTTGAGGGTGAGGGACTGTGGACACTAACTATGTTTCATGTTACTCCATAAATACATTTTCTTACCTTGTCCATTGATCTTTTAATTTGACCCAGAGCCACAAGAAAAACACAACTTTATATACAATATTTTTTTTATTCTTTTACATATAATCAGATTTAAAAAAGGCCAAAACTTTATGTGTGTTGAAGCTCAGTAGAGATCAGCTGCGTAAAAACCTATGCTGGAAAAAAAAAAGAAACAACTAAAAACAGATCACTGCAGCAATTTGTGGAGCAGATTTTAAAATGTTTGTTTTCTGTATCAATGTTGAATTGTTTACTGTTATCAATGTTGAATTGTAAAATTCTAGCACTTTGTTTCAATATCCCAAACTGCATACTGAAAGTACTATTTCAAATGTTTTTATCAGATTTAAAGTATTGTTAAAACACAGTATTCTTCTCATGAAAATTGAATGTAAATATTAACCGTCTGATTTATTGCAGTTCCAAATGATTAGTCTACCCAAAAGTGGTATCAGTTCTAGATAGAGTACAACAGATTGAGTCTGATCCTGATCCTTAATTATGTCTTGGATAGTCCAATGGGGATATCTCCATGGCATAAGGAAGCTTTAGTTTAAAAATGACACTTAAATGATAACAATAATAATATGAAATAATCATAAGACTTTACTAATCATCATAACATTTTATTTCTGTATATAATCATTATACCTGTTCTTGGATGCAGCAATATTTGCTCATTCACCATACAGTCTGCACTTATTGCTCAGTAGGGCTTAGAAGTGCTGCATAATTGTACATTACTGTTCTCCTTTCTCTCAATCTGCTCAGAGTGATTGTAAACAAAACATTTTCTTTGTATTTTTTCTTTGCAATTTAACACAGAAGTTATTCATCAGCTGCAGTCTGATCTACCTGATATACAGATAGCTGCTTCCCTTGGAAGCTACAAATCTTTCTGTGATACACAATCATAAATACAGGAAACAGAAAGTATGTGAAAAAGGTTTATAAAAATACTGTCTGGTAGGAATTACTGTATACCCATAAAATATGCTATAGCTTCCTTTTAAAGCCCAATTGTAGTTTAACTTTTAAGTGTAGATTTAAGTTAAGTGAGCAGAAATACACATTTATTGCTATGTCTTACATTTTTTTTATTCTTCTTTAAATCATCTCTAGCATAAACAGAACACCTCAGCTCTGGCATCTGGCTGCAGATAAAAACTTCTGCAGACAAGAATATTTTTGAGAGTCAATGCCTCTCTCTACAGTGGTCCCACACACCCCCTAATGAGTCAGACCTACAGAGCTGCTATCAGCAAAGCAGTCTTTATCTATAGCTGAAGGTTTCTGCTGCTCCTGAAGATGATTTAAAGGGAAAAAATAAACATTTCAATAACATACATGCATGCATCATACATACTAAAAGGAGTACAACCTGAGGAGCAGATGGTTGAGAAGGATCTGGATGTTTTAGTAGATCATAGACACATACAGTAGGTGTGAGCAGCCAATTGCATAAGGGTGTGTACCCCAAAGCTCAAACACAGGTGTGTGTGTGTATATGTACAAGGTGTATCTAAAAAGTTTGGTTAATGGTATCAGAAAACAAACAAAATAGAAGATACAAACAAACTACTTTTATTGGCCTTCAAAAGAATCGCCATCCTTCACAACACACTTTTGGCATTGTTCATAGAGCATCTGGAAACTGTCAGCAAAGGCCTTTTTAGGAATTGATCGCAGGACTGCTGTCACACATTTTGTGATTTCCGCCACATCCGCAAATGTGCACCTTTCATGACGCTTTTCAGGTGGTGATACAGAAAGAAATCTGCAGGCGCCAGATCAGGGGAGTACGGTGGATGATTGAGAATAGGTAAGACTCACTGAGCCAAGAACTGGCACACACAGATCACACAGTTGGCAGGAGCATTATTATGCAGCAACATCCACTGTCCAGTCTTGAGCAACTCTGGCTTAACACGGCAGATTAGTTGTAGCAACCGTTTCAAAACTTCCTGGTAGAATGCGGCATTCACGCTTGCCCAAAACTCCGTGTATGATGGTGTGCATCGTGTCCTTGCTAATGCCCAATTCCTTCACCATCGATCATAGAGTCAGACGTCGATCTCATGCCAACATTTGTCAAACTTGCTCTATCATGTCTGGGGTTCTGCTTGTTGACAGCCAACCCAATTGTGGCTCATCCTTAGCTGGAGCTATAACTAAGCACTAAGGAATGCGTGATGCTGGTGATGCTGTTCCCCTCTATTTTTATGGTTTTTGACATGTTTTTATGGACTTGCCTAGGCGGAGTCACGCTCACACTTCATACCCGGAAGATCTGGCTGGAACGCAAGGTGGGACACATGTTCGGAAGTGCTTCCTGGTCTCATCCTTGTCTGCAGCCGTGTTTGTACTGGGTCTACGGTTTTAAAATACTTATATAATTTTAATAAACTGGACATACTTCACTACGGAAGCCCCTTGTTTCTTTCTTTGTGGCGGAGGATAAAACAGATTGGTGGTGGGAAGTTGTGGAGGAGCCCAGTCCTGGAACACTTGGTTGGAATTTTGAGTTGAATCACTGGAGTGATCTCAGGGAGCAGTGGAACGCAAGCAGGACATCTACAAAGACATCCATCCCAAGACACCCACTCTTCGCCCAATACCCCTGTGGGGGTGATTGATTCTGGTGAGTGGGGGAGCATGGGGGGAGCACTTGAAGTCACCAGCTGATATGAGCACGGAAGTCACCATTTCTTGTTTCTGGCATCTATAACTGCATATTGGCTGGACCCTGGTTTCTATAGAACTTCTGTTTCTCCACAGGGACTCTCGTCCTGTGTGGTTGTTTTTCACAGAGACTTTATTATATTTTATATATATATTTTTTATATGCAAGAGCTTTACCAGTAACTGCCTAATTGTACACACATTTGCTTGTATAGATTCTGTATATACATTACACGAGTCCCACTGCGGCTTAATATATGTTAACACGGAGGTTCAGGATTTACTGATCACTTTTTCAGAAACAGTACACATGGGAGATAATACACACGTTATTGAAATGGTATAATTAGTAATTAGTGGTTTTCACTACTGTTGCTGTTAGCCCCATAGGGGGTGTCACACTGTCACAAAACTTTAGATTTTTGAAATTAGTATGGTTACCGTATATCTATTTTATTTTTCGTAATATACGGCACTTACTATCACATGCATAGTTCATGCTTAACTGGTTGATAAATCTCAGGCTCTAGTTACTTTCACACATGTTTTTGGTACCTAGCCTCATATTTGTGTTTTTTTGCTTAGAAATTGCATGATCACGTGTAGTGTGTTTACACATTCTCAATCTTATAACCATTTAAACACTGCTAATAGGGCAGCGCCATTTTCCTCAACTTCTCTTCACACATACCAATTAGCTCCCAGTGGGAACTAATTAGGGGGAGGCTGCAGCCCTTCTGTTTTCCTGAGCACGGACTTTTGACCTATTATTTAGCAATGGGGCAATTGCCCCCTCTGATAAATTTGTGATTGGCAGGCCAGTCAGCGGATAAGTGAGCAGACGGGAGGGCGAGTGTGCGGGTTAACGAGCAGGCGGGCCAGTCAGCAGGGATCGGCAGGTGAGAGAAAGCCTGAGCGGCCAGGTTGGCAGATGAGCGAGGGGGTCGCTAGGTGAGTGTGCGGGCATGCAGCGAAGACATCGAGTGAGGGGGCGGGCCGGTCCACAGGTGAGCGGAGAGACTGGTCAGTCAGTGAGCCGGCGGGCAGGGAGCAGAGAGATGACATCTCACCGCCCGCCCTGCATCACTGCAGTTCCGCCATCACTGTACAGCCGCGGGCAGCAGAGAGATTACATCATCTCTCTGATGCCTGCCTTCACTCTGACATTCTGTACCTTAGCAGGCCGACGACAGTAACCAACGTGTGGCAGGTGATGTGACAACCAGCAACATGTGGCAGGTGATGTGACAATCAGCAACATGTGGCAAGTGTAATCCGCAATGTGTGGCAGGTGATGTGGCAAGTGTAATCCGCAATGTGTGGCAGGTGATGTGGCAAGTGACAATCAGCAACATGTGGCGGGTGACGTGGCAAGTGTAATCCCCAATGTGTGGAAGGTGACGTGGCAAGTGTAATCCACAATGTGCGGCAGGTGAAGTGGCAAGTGACAATCAGCAACATGTGGCAGGTGACGTGGCATGTGTAATCCGCAATGTGTGGCAGGTGACGTGGCACGTGTAATCCGCAATGTGTGGCAGGTGATGTGGCAAGTGTAATCTGCAACATGTGGCAGGTGACGTGGCAAGTGACAATCAGCAACATATGGCAGGTGACGTGGCAAGTAACAATCAGCATCTGGTGGCAGGCAAGTGACAATCTGCAGCTTGTGGCAGGGACGTGGCAAGTGACAAGCTGCATCTGAAGGCAGGTTGACGTGGGAAGTGACACACTCGGGGCTCCCACTGATTCTCCATTATGGTGAGTTGAACCATTTCATTTTATATTACAATGTAATAATAGAAAAAATGCGCTTCAATCATCCTGATACCATAACAACCATGGTTCAGTGATGATGAAAGTGCCAACACCAGCCATTGCCCTGATAAATTGCCCGCAAAAAAACATATTTTCTGGCAGTGCCCCTCCCGAGACTAGACTCTAAATCCGCCCCTGGTGGAGATGGGAGACTGACCTAGAGTGGTGTTCACACACATCATGGCTCATCCTTAGTCATTTTCTTCTCATCGTGAAAACATTTGAACCAGTCACATTTTCTGCTCGCCTCTTCTGTCCTGTACATTTGCACCAACATTTCATGCATCTCCATTGCCATTTTCCCCAATTTGTAGCAGTCCAGTGACCCTACCTCTTACATTAACAATGTTCGACTACCCACAGTGGGCCTATCCTGATGGTCACGCATACTCCACGCTAGGTGGCGCTTTTTGACATGTCTCTGGATAGCAATGTGCATGCACGCACACCTGGCCCATGTTGCCATTGAGCTGTTTGTTGACTTTTCATCAAACTTTTCAGACACACCTCGTATAAATGGATTTTTAAAACAGCTTATCTGTAAAATCCTTTTCTTGGAGTACATCACGGGACACAGAGCACCATAGTAATGACTATCTGGGTTATATGCTACCTTTAGGTGATTGGACACTGGCAACCAATAGTAAGAAGGTTCCTCCCATATAACCCCTCCCATACAGGAAGTACCTTTTAGTTTTGTAGCAAGCAATGAAGATCCCAGAAAAGAGGGGAGGGACCTCTGTGTCCCGTGATGTACTCCAAGAAAAGGATTTTACAGGTAAGCTGTTTTAAAAATCAATTTTTCTTTATCGTACATCATGGGACACAGAGCACCATAGTAATGACTATCTGGAATGTTCTAAAGCAATGCATTTGAGGGGAAGGAACACAGTATTCCTAGATCCCCTTCCGGCCCAGGACTTATAAAGCCGCCTGCAGCACGCTGTGGCCAAAAACAGTCTCCCTTTCAGATCTGACGTCCAGCTGGTAAAACCTAGTGAACGTATGAACTGAAGACCAAGCGGCCACTTTGCAAACCTGAGCCATAGACACCTGCTGACGCACTGCCCATGATGTACTAACTGCTCTGGTAGAGTGAGCTTTGAAATATTGAGATTGAACCCTGTGTTTTAACTCATAAGCCTGGATAATGAGCTGGCGAATCCACCTAGAAATAGTTGAACTAGTTGCTGCCTGTCCCCTCTTAGGACCGTCTGGCAGGACAAAAAGGAGTCAGTTTTCCGAAAAGGAGCTGACATGTTTAAGTAAACCTTGACCGTTCTCACCACGTCCCGTGAGTGAAGCGACTTTTCCTCCATAGACCTAGGATTTGGAAAAAAGGAGGGTAAAATGATATCCTGATTTAAATGAAATCTGGAAACCACCTTCGGTAAAAAATCTGGACGGGGGTGCATCACCACCTTGTCCTGATGTAAAAATAGAAACGGTTCTTTACATGAAAGGGCGGCCAATTCAGACACCCTTCTAGCCGAAGTTATGGCTACCAGAAAAAACAATTTCCTGGTCAACAGGATTAAAGGAATGTGCCTAATCGGTTCAAAGGGCTGAACCTGCAGAGCTGATAACACCAAGTTTAAGTCCCAAGGGCTTAAGGGAGGTTTAACCGGTGGCTTTAAGTGCAGTACCTCTTTGACGAAGGTTCGCATCAAAGAATGGGATGCAATTGGCTTCTGGAAAGAAACTAATAAGGCCGAAATTTGTCCTTTAATGGTTCCTAAAGATAAGCCTAAATCAATTCCTGATTGAAGAAAGGCAAGGATCCTCCCAATCGCATACCTGCGAGGATGCCATTCCTTTTTCTCGCACCAGGAAATATGATTTCCATACCTTATAGTAGATACTTCTAGAAACTGGCTTTCTAGCATTAATCAGAGTGAATAAGACTGAACCCCTGATACCACGGTCCCTTAGAACCCTGGTCTCAACAGCCATGCCATCAAATTCGACCGTAAAGAAGGATGGTATATGGGGCCTTGAGATAACAGATCTGGATGGTCTGGGAGACACAGCGGGTCTTCCACCAACATCCTCATCATCTCTGAATACCAGGACCTCCTTGGCCACTTCGGGGCCACCAGGATCATTGTATTCTGCTCCCTCTGTATCATACGCAACAAGTGTGGCAGCAACTGGATCGGAGGGAACGCATAAATCAGTGAAAACCTGTGCATCCGTTCCGATAGCAAGTGGATCCCTGGTCCTGGACACAAACCTGTCTACCTTGGCATTGAATCTGGATGCTAGAAGATCCACATCTGGCACCCCCCAATGCTGGCAAATCTGAAGGAAAACTTTGGGATGAAGAGACCACTCTCCTGGAAGTAACTGCTGGCGACTTAGATAGTCTGCTTGCCAATTGTCCACCCCTGGAATGAACACTGCCGACAGAAATGGTACATGTCTCTCTGCCCAAGTTAATACGTGATCTACTTCCCTTTTGGCCACCCAGCTCCGGGTGCCCCCTTGGTGGTTGATGTACGCCACCACTGTGGAGTTGTCGGATTGGATTTGGACAAGGAACCCCTGCAGTCTGAATGTCCAAAATAGGAGATCTAAGCGAGCTGCCCGAATTTCTAGCAGATTGATGGGTAAGGCCATCTCTACCTGAGACCACAATCCCTGAATGGAAGCCTCCTCCAGGACTGCTCCCCAGCCCAGATGACTGGCGTCCATAGTTACTACTTTCCAGGTTACTGGCGGAAAAGATTTCCCGCCGTTCAAGTTGCTGGTCTCTGACCACCAAGAGAGTTTCCTTTTTACCTGTAGGGATAGATACATGGGAAGATCCAAGGATTGAATAGACCTGTCCCAAGCTTCCAGAATAGCTCTTTGGAACATCCTGGAGTGAAACTGCGCATAGGGAACCGCGCTGAAAGATGACACCATCTTGCCCAAAAGCCTCATGCATAGATGGATCGAAGGACCTTTTGTCCCCTTGACCTTCCGAACCAGCTCCATTATAGAACTGACTCTTAAGGGAGGTAGAAATACTTTTTCTTGAGTTGTGTCCAAGATCAGACCCAGATATGTTAAGGCCTGAGCTGGACGAAGGGCCGATTTGTTCAAATTTAGAATCCAGCCTAGCAACCTTTGGAAACATATCGTAGTCGCTATGTTTCCTACTAAGGTGGAGTAAGCTTGATCCCTCAGCAAAAGATCGTCCAGGTATCCTACCACCGCGATTTTCTGGGACCTTAGGAAAGCCAACACTGGGGCCAGAACCTTTGTGAAGACTCGAGGGGCTGTGGCTAGAGCGAACTGGCCAGAGCTTGCACAGTATGCAATTGAGCTACTGGCCTGTCCTGCATCCAGCGTTCTTTCAGAACGCACATTCAGTACTGCTGGAGCCTTTGTAACCGATCACAGGGTGCACCTGTCCACTGACTCGGTCGATCGACTGACCTTCATAAAAATGAGTCTTGGATCACCACCAGATACCAAGCACCTGATGTAACCGAATACATTTTTTTGAAATGTCAGATCCCTTCAAGACTGCCTATGCTGATGCTGAGTGACTATCCTGTTATGCTGAGTGACTATCCTCTTCCTCCTCAATGATCATGCTGATAGCTTGTAAGAATATTTTTGTTTCTGGGCACCGCCACCAGTGGCTAAGGCCTAATTTTTCAGCCCCTGTTTAACAGGGGCGTGTAATTACAATTTTTGATGCAATTCTTTGCAGCAGGGCTCGTTCCTGCGCTCCAACTAGAGTATCAGTGAGGGGTTGCAGTGTTGTGGCACCAGCACCAGTGCCTAAGGTCCAATTTTTCAGCCCCTGTTTAACAGGGGCGTGTAATTACAGTTTTTGATGCAATTCTTTGCAGCAGGGCTCGTTCCTGTGCGCCAACTAGAGTATCTGTGAGGGGTTGCAGTGTTGTGGCACCAGCACCAGTGCCTAAGGCCTAATTTTTCAGCCCCTGTTTAACAGGGGCGTGTAATTAAAATTTTTGATGCAATTCTTTGCAGCAGGGCTCGTTCCTGTGCGCCAACTAGAGTATCTGTGAGGGGTTGCAGTGTTGTGGCACCAGCACCAGTGCCTAAGGCCCAATTTTTCAGCCCCTCTTCAACAGGGACATGTAATTACAATTCTTGATCTAATATTTCACAGCAGGGCCCATTCCAGCACCCACCAAGAGTAACTGTGTGAACTTACAGTGTTGTGGCACCACCACCACCACCACCAAAGGCCCAATTTTTCTGCCCCTGCTTAACAGGTGCATGTAATTACAATTCTTGATCTAATATTTCACAGCACGGCCCGTTACAGCACCCACCAAGAGTAACTGTGAGGATTTACAGTGTTGTGGCACCAGCACCACCACCACAACCAAAGGCCCAATTTTTCTGCCCCTGTTCAACAGGTGCATGCAATAACAATTCTTGATCTAATATTTCACAGCAGGGCCTGTTCCAGTGCCCACCAAGAGTAACTGTGAGCACTTACAGTGTTGTGGCACCAGCACCACCACCATCACCATCACCAAAGGCCCGATTTTTCTGCCCCTGTTTAACAGGGGCATGTAATTACAATTCTTGATCTCATATTTCACAGCAGGGCCCTTTGAGGGCTTACAGTGTTGTGGCAACAATTTCTGCAGAGTATATAGGGCAGGCCCCTACTTTCAAACATCCAACTTACAAACAACTCCTACTTACAAACGGAAGGAGACAACAGGAAGTGGGATGAAATCTACCCCTAGGAAGGGAAATTCTCTCCTGTAAGAGTTAATATGGGAAAAACATTTCTCCTTTCCACGGATGCTTTATCACCAATCCTTGTTTCACTAAAACCCCCAAATTTTCGAAAAACATTTGTCATTGTGACAGAAAGTGAGGTTAAATCTTTTGAAGAGGGGCACAGACAGCAAAACAAATGTCACAGGGGTGATAACCCTTCCCTATGTTTTCCAAAAAGCTTAAAAATAGATTTTTTTGGGTGGAGCTACACTTTAAAAATGTACCAGTTCAAAATTACAAACAGATTCTGCTTAACAACAAACCTACAGTCCCTGTCTTGTTTGCACCGCCTGTATACTGCTGTTCAGAGTATATAGGGCCTGGGGGCCCCATGCCTTTCCTTTTTTTAATTTGGGTGCGGGGTTCCCCTTAATATCCATACAAGACCCAAAGGGCCTGGTAATGGACTGGGGGGTACCCATACCATTTGTCTCACTCATTTTTATCCATATTGTTGGGACCCGACATTACATTAAAGCCGCAAGCAGTTTTAAATGACTTTTATTCCTTTTGTGCAGGGACTGTTCTAAGCACGGGAAACACACGCCACTTTACAGGCATACTATGGACACCCCCCAGGTATGATATTTAAAGGAATATTTCAAATTTTTTCACTTTAAGCATCATTAACATCACTGCTCCCAAAAAAATGGCAGTTTTTAAAACTTTTTTTTGCATTGATACATGTCCCCTGGGGCAGGACCCGGGTCCCCAAACCCTTTTTAGGACAATACCATGCAAATTAGCCTTTAAAATTAGCACTTTTGATTTTGAACGTTCGAGTCCCATAGACTTCAATGGGGTTCTAAAGTTTGTGCAAATTTTCGGTCCGGTCGCAGGTTCTGGTGCGAACCGAACCGGGGGGTGTTCGGTTCATCCCTACTCATGTTCCGACCCACCCAAAGAGATGCCTCTTAGAAAAAAGTAAAAAATAAAAATAATAATTAAAATATAAAAGTAAAAATACAGATCACCAAAAGGGTAGTTAGTAGACATCCGGGATGGAGGTGGTACGGGGGTCAACAGATGAGCAAGGACCTCAAAGTTGTCCAATTGAGGAAGGGTGAAGCCCTAAGAGTGATGACATTACCCGGAATGAAGACTTCAAGGTGGCTGGGATTCTCTCTTGGCCTGTTGTTTCTGCCAGACTGGGGTGAGAGGACTGGGGGGCAACAGTCTTTTTGTAGATGAGGGTGCGTTTCAGTTGGTGGATGGCAGTTGTATTTCCTGAGATATTAGGCCCAGTTGTAGAAGCAGATGTTCTCCTTCCTAGAAAGAGGTAAAGCCATAGCCCTTGTTGTGGTAGGAGAAGTTGAGTTGCAATGGGGAGGACCATCTGTATGAGATTTCTTTTTGTGCCAGCACTTGGAGGAGAGGCTTTAGGGTCCACCGTTTCTGGATGGTGTAGGGAGAGAGATCTGGATTGGATGACCTTGAAATGCAAGCGTTTCTGCTGCTCGTGATCTTTTCATCATTTCTTCCTTCACTGCATAAAAGTGGGGCTTGACTATGATGTCCCGTGGAAGCCCATCTGTACGTGGTGGTTGTAAGGCTCTGTGAGCCCTGTCCAGCTCCAGGCCGGTGTTCTGGGATGTCTTGGATTAATTCTTTAATAAATAACCGAACGGCTGGCTGTACCTCTTTCAGAGATTCAGGTAGGCCCCTAAGCCTAAAATTGTAGCATCTGGTCCTGTTCTCGAGGTCATCAATTTTGGACAGAGTGGTTTCTAATTGATCTTGTACGTCTTGGATTCTGGCTGAGTTTTGGTTAATTTTTGCGACTGATTGGTCAGCTTTCTTTTCTATAACTTCCATACGGAGACTCAGCTGCTGCAGGTCTGCATGGATAGAGGAAGTTATCTGGGCAGCGATTTGTGCTAGGCCTCTTTATAGCATTTGTGAGAAGGCAGTCATCAAGGAACGAAAGTCAGTGGGGGAGGGGGGCAGTCATAGTTTCCATTTAAACAGGGATCCAGGCCTGCCAGTGGGTCTTGTCTAGGGGTGAGAAGGAACCCGTCTATTGTCCTCCCAATCAGGGATTCAGTAGATGCAGGGGAGTGTGCGCTTTGGGTGCAGTTACTCACTGTGGAATGAGATGGAGAGGGAGCTGAGGGGCCTGCTGTGTCCTGGTCAGCAATCAACTCCTCCTTCTCAGTGCTACTGTCCCGATCTGCCACAGTCGCCACCTTGGAATGGCTGAGGGGTCTTGAGGCGAGATCTAACTGATGGGATAGGTCCCTGCGAGCAGACCCCACTGACATCTGTTTGATCCCTGGATGTTTCCCGAGTGATAACCAAGGGAGCAGGCCCGGGGCAAGCACTCTGTGCGCTGTGGTGGGAAATAGATGACCGGAGTAGAGCTTCAGGGCATCGCAGCCATCTTAGAAGCTACTGCGCATGCACCTACATTTTTTCATTTTTTTTATTGTTCAGCTGTCAGCGGGGAAACCTATTGACAGCTGATGACTCATTGGTTGTTAAGGACACCACAGCCAGCTTCCTGGCCCTGCTCCTTAACAACCAGTTTACACTGCACCCTGATTGGGCAAAGCTTTGCTCAATCAGGGTGCAGAATGCACTGTACAGTGCTCAGTGCATTGCAGGTTGTTCATCTGGGTGAACACCCTGGAAATTTGGGTGTTTGCCGAACGGTTGAACAGGCAAATGTTCGGCCTGAACTCATGCTCAGGCCAAACTGTTCGCCCATCCCTAATTACAAACAAAAAAAATCCAGTGGTGTTCAAATGCCACCAAAAGAAAGCTCTATTTGTGTGAAAAAATTATAAAGATATAATTTGTGTACAGTGTTGCATGACCAAGCAATTGCCCATTAAAAAAGTGCAGTGATGAACAGCAAAAAATGCACTGGTCAATGAAGGGGGTAAAACCTTCTGGAAGTCAAGTGTTTACTCTCTAAATGTAGCTATTTTGTGACTTTTTATACTGCCCTAAAGCTACAGGGCCTCCAAAAATGTGAAAGGTAGTCAAGAAATTTGATATATAATTTATGTTTCTTGTAAGTGTGAAGGTGCTCTTTGGGCCCCTCCATGCAGCTACGGCTGCAAAAAAGTCTCACATATATGGTAATCCCATACTCGTGGGAGTAGCAGAATGTGTTTTGGGGTATAATTCTAAGTATGCCCATGCTGTGTGGTAGAAATATCTTATTTTTTACAACTTTGAGCAAAAGAAATACATGGTCATCTTCTTTCTGCATTTTCCAAAAGCTTGGGGCAGAAACAATACATCTCCAAAAGACTTATTATGCATCTTAAAAATACCTTGGCATGTTTACTCTTCAAAATATTTTATGGTGCTTAAAAGTGATCTTTAGTGTTTTGGTCCCTCTATTACAAAAAGGAAAACAGAAAAAGGATTCTGCAAAGCAGTTCTTCAACGAGGGCCCACTAACGTTATTTGATTATAAATCTTTATTAGTTATCAAAAAGTTGAACAAATTTAGAAAAAGCAAAATGTATTGCAGATAACTCCTCTGCACCAGATTACAGCTACCGATAACATATAATTATAATAAGACTGACGTCTTAAGGGACTTGGGTGGCCACCATACCTATTATACACATCTCACACTATCATCAACCATACACATGCAGACAAAGATCTTAGACCCGGGTCCGATGTATTTTCATTAGTCCAGAAAAGCTCTAACTGAAGCGGACATAATTACGGCATCAAATGGGTGTATAGTAGAAGCAATTGCCTGCATGAGTGATTTAAGGAGATGGATCAACAGTCCACTTACAAGTGTAATTCCCAGCTGGGATTGTTTGCAATGCGGTGCCTGAGTTTACAGCCAAACAACAATTATTTATCTGAACTTCCAAGTATCCCCAATGTAGTTTAAATGTCACTGATTACTATGTATTCATTCCCCAAACGCTGGGATATATTTGAAGCTCACCCATAGAAGATCCTGGGATAGTTGATTCTCTCTCCTGCTACAGACTCCCGTCCGTTCGCGGTCTCCTCGCTCACTGAAAGACACTGCACTTGCATTGTTTGGTTCAGCCTCACAGCCTACAGTGAGCGGCAGAGTTCACATCCCTAGACCAAGCAGTGTTCAGGGGCTATACGGAGCACACTGTGGAGAGCAGTATCCAGGTTCAATGGATGATCAGTAGATGGGGAGGGTCCTTTCAGAATTGCTTCAAGCTATACGGCTGCTGGCAGTAGCACAGTATAAAAATAAGTGGAGAGGGTTCAAGGTGTATGTGTACAACCAGAGGTCCCTGTCACCACAGACACGGTGGCACGATGCTTACGCGTTTCACCTGGTCACAGGCTTCCTCAGAGCATGCGTAATAGGTCAGGGTCCGTGCTTTAAATAACTAAGCCTATGAAAGCAATCTGCAATTAAAATCTAACACACCTGATCACCAATCACGTCATTCACCATTAGTGCAACTCTAATTTCTAAAACAGGTGCGCTCCTAGAGTGGAGAGGGGGCCAGCAACATTTAATAAAAAATGTCCAAATTTTAGGAAGTTTAGGCCCCTGTACTGACCAATATGGAAAGTTATGTTAGTGCTTTACTGATACTTTATTTAAAAGACAACAAACAGAAGGAAGGTAACAATTAGCAGAAGTGAAGAATTTATTATTGGTTGACCGTAGAGTATATTAGGGGTCATCTTGTAAGTACATGCAATCCCCCTCCCCCCATAATAATGATTGTTTTATTCATACAGCCTATTAACGTTCCAGAAATACGGAGAGGTTACACTCATTATTTAAACCAAGGGGCTGCATACTGTCCAAATAAAAAATCCACATTTTTTCCTTCTGGTACAGGACCCTATCAAAGTCCCCCCTCCTGGATGGTAGATTCAGTTTATAAATGCCTTTACACTTCAGACCCCTCGGGTCTCCACCATGTTCCCGCAGGAAATGCAAGGCTATGGGGCTATCATCATCTTTATTGGAAATACTCTGAACATGCTCGCCAACTCTAACCTTCAACTGTCTCTTAGTCTTGCCAACATAAATTAGTCCACAAGGACAGGTCAGCATATTTTTTTGGTGTTAGATCTACCTCTCCTCCCTCTTCGTGATCTACTCCTCCCCCTAGGTATGGTGGGATCAAACATCTCTCCATTCTCCCAGTCTAATAAGTTCTGCTTGAATTTTTCCTGCTTTGTAGATTTTAGCGTTTTTTGTGTTTTCTCAACTTCTCTTCTAAGTAAATCATTACTCTTAATAAATTCAGGATCAGTTTTATAAGGTTCAAGCAACTGCACACTCGTATCTATTTCTTTTTTAATTTCATCTAGTTGTGTTTGTTCCTCATCTACAATCATTTGCAAAATTGCAAGACCACGATCCAAACAGCTATTTTTCCACACTTCAAGAAATCGAGGTGTGTGGAGGTGGCCTGCCGGAATAACTTTTTCACGGAGCCCCCTGGGTATAAATTTATGCTCAATATGTGATTTGAGCGAGGAAATGTCCCACTTCCTGTTTAGAAATTTAATGGTGAGTTTCTTATGGTTTTTTAGTAGTTTTTTCAAATTATCATCACTACTCTGGGGTACAGGGGTATCACAGGAAAAGGCAGATTGTATTTCTAGGTCAATATCTTCTGCTATAAGATAGGCCATATTGACAGCCAAGAAATTCCCCAAACTAGCAGACCATTACTGGGATATACCATATAGGGAATAAAGAAGAGGTTTGATTATAATAAAGACATTTGATCATGCATTATACTACTAAAAGCCCCCCCATGCATTAGGAATATGGATCGCACCTGTTCAAGTACTTAGAAAACAGTGATAATAAAATATATGTTAAAGGTAGAAATCTGATGTGGGATAAGGCGGTCTATGATCCAGAAGGGAAATATAATCCCAATTAAGTATAGAACATAAAAGAAAAAAAAAAATGTGGCTAGGCTGCAAAAAAAGTCTCATATATGTGTTTTTCTCCATACTCAGGATGAATAGTAGTTTTTTGTTTTGAGGTGTAATTCTAGATATGTCCATGTTGTGTGTGAGAAGTATCTTAATAATCGACAGCTGTGTGCCTAATTTATGCTCCTTGAAAACCTAAAGGTCCTCATAGGGAGGAGTAAAAGAATGTGTTTTGGTGTGTAATTGTAAATATACCCATGTCATGTGTAAGAAATAAAGTTTTAAAACTTTGTGAAATATTTATTTATTTACTTTTCCCCCCAAAAATGGCAAAAAAATTACATCTTAAAAATACTCACCATGCTTTTTACTAAATACCTTAGAGTGTTTCCATTCCAAAAATGGGTCATTTTTTAGGTGTTTCTACTTTCCTGGCATTTTAGGGCCTCAAGAAATTAGATAGGTCATCAATACATCAGGGTTGATAAATGCCAAATATATACAGTATATACCATAGTTTGTAGTCTCTATGACTTTTACAAATACTAAATAATGTAGACTTATTTACTTTTTTTTTTTTTTTTTTTTTGGGGGGGGGGTTTACCAAAAAGAAAAAGTAGCAGAATACATGTGGTCTTTTTTCCTTTACATAGATTTGTACACAAACTCTAATGTAAAATGTAAAGAAACAATTGTGAAGCATCAAAATAATGCAAAAGTGCAGTACCACTTGGACAGGTGCTATTGAAACATGAGAAAGGGTAGAGGCTTTTGTCAGTAGAGAGATACCTTACCCTTACTCCTAAAAGTGATCACAAGCAGATTAGTAAGAAGATGTACTTCGCACATAAGTTGTGATGAAGTGGTGTATTCAATCATCTTTGGGTGGGTCAGGGGGGACCTCCACAGCAGCTTCTGGTAATTTGCATCGATAAGGAGTAGTATTCAATCTGCAGCGTGGTGTCCACTGCTCAGGATTGGAAGGAAGCATCTCTCTCCAGGGATCAGAAATGCTGAATTCTTGATACCATTCAGGAACTGGGATCGGCTGCATGTTGAGATGTTCGAAGAACTGTGGCAAGTGGGCTGCGGTTTGTTATGTGAAGGAGTGACCCTGTACAATCACACATAACCCAAAGGGGAAGCCCTATTTATAAGAGATGTCTTCAGTCTCATAGAACAGATATAATGACTCGCAAGGCTCTCCTATTATTTAAGGCAATTTGAGAGAGGTCTTGGGAAACTTTTACCTCTGCATTGAAGGTAATTTTTATCCTGGTCCAGGGTACAGATAGCGACTTCCTCCTTGAGCTTAAAGTCCATAAAGCAATGTATGATGTCCCTGTGAGGGTCTCCTTCTCTACCCTGGGTTGCAGAGCTCTGTGAGCTCACTCAAATTTTTACAGAGGAACCTTGTGGCCTCTCCAATAAGTTGTTCACCAGGGATTGCAGCGCAAGTGGGATTTGGTCATGTTCCACCAACTCCAGTATGCCTCGGATTCGCAGGTTCCTTCAGCATCCCCTGTTGTCCAGATCCTCTAGCTTGGGTTGCATGGTGAGGAGATGGTAGTACTGGGCGCTGCGCTGTTGGAGTTCTTGTATATCCTCATCTTGGCGGCCCGCTGCCCGCTCAAATTCCCCTAGGCAATCGATATGCCTAGCAGCTCTTCCTTCAGCTCCAAAACTGCATCTGTCAGGGCTCTTTTTGTATCTGAGGCGATGAGTTGCAGATCTGCTGTCTTTGGGACTTGTTGGATCAGGGACAAGACAGCATCAGTGTCCGTCTTCTGCTTCAGCCTCTGCTGGCAGTCTGACTGCCTGCAAGACATGGTGGGAGGTGAGACACACAAGATGGATTGTTGTTCGCTGTGTGCAGCAAATCTCTGGCAGGTTTCACCCAATTGGGGATGAGGGAGCCTTTCTGGAAGGCAATGATTGTCAAATTTTGCCCATTTCCACTCTCCTCGCTCAAGCGGCCATCTTTGCTGAGAGCAAACCACGGCCCCCAGATCTTACTTTTAGCTTTACTGATTACTGTTTATATAAAATGAAAGAATAGGCTGTCTTTGTTAATGTGACACATACAGTTAGGTATATTTGCCAGAAAAAAAAAAAACACTGGGATGTTTTTTAAAGCATTGATACAGGAGAAAAACACACACTTTCTCCAATGACCTCCAGAATTTAACTGTTCCTGATAACACTCTGAATACCTCCCTAATCTTCTGTAATACTCCCAAATAAACTTAGTAGAGTTAATTTGCTAAATGAAAACAGGCTGTTCACTTTAAATGGCAAGTTACAATTTCCAAGGAATTAGTGAATGTGAAGTTTCACTTTTTAAAGAATACCCAATCAGGTGCAAGGAATAAAAAAACAGCATTTTTCTTTGCACATAATTGAATTATAGAAATCAACAGGGCTTCACCTCATTCACCAAAAGATCTTGAGAAAATTCACTTGCAAAGTGCAACTCCCTTTGCAAATTGAATAGTCTAATTACATTTAGTAAATCAACTCCTGTGAGTATGTCTATGACTCCATGTAAAATATAGATACATTTTCAGCAACCAGTAACAGTTTCTAACTGCTTCTGTCAAAAAAACTCCTTAATATGCTAGAAAATTGTAGTAAACATTATTTTTGGATCAATAAGCAACAGCATGAACACCTAACTTTCCCTTTCTGTGAGCTTTCATCAAATACTCGGTTATAACAAACAATGAATTTGTTGGAAACACTGACTTTTAAAGGGAAGAGGCTGGAACATTTTCAAAACCCCATGATTGGCCCTTCCAAACCACCTTACCATAGAGACCAGAAAGTGCATTATTGCTAAGGATTGCTATGGCAGTAAACAAATGCAATCATTCACCATTTTATTCAACTGCAAACAATTAGAGTTCATGTCAAAGTCATGGTCAACCTCAACTGAAAGCTCATTCTTATCTGTATTTTTAACTGCCAATCTATTTGCCACCTTGTTGACAAAGAAAACTGTAGTTTCTGTACTTGTAACAAACCAGACACAAGTTAAAGTAATACCCTTTTCACACTAAGAAAAAAAGTGTCTGTAGCATATCATATTCTTCAGTTATACTACTATACTATTTGCCAAACTGATAACTATTAACTACTATCACATTTGTTACACTTCTATTTATGACAGCTTCTCGATGTCCGTTATTCCAAATGAAACCCCAGTTGCTTGCACCTGCGGCATCCCTAGGAACCACTGACATTACAGTAAATCTCTGCTCCTTTTAAGCAAATAGAAGCGACAGGAGATAACAGTGACATCATTGCCTAAATATGCTTTCTTGCCCTATTTCAGCAATGACATTGACCAAATTGACATTGTTGAAGCACTTTCTGTACATAACATAGATGTGCCCCTTTACAGACAGGAATAGGACAACCTCCAGGTGTGTTATGTAAAGGAATTGTACATTTTTAATGTTTTACTTTAAGTATATAAAAAGACACTTCTCTTAGCTGAATAGATTTTATTTTTTGCATTGGAACATGTTCCCAGTGGCAGTGCTTGCTCACCCCCAAGCTATGTTTGGATACCACTTGCCTATTAGCTCAAAAGCATTTTTCATTTGACAGATTTGGTTCCCATTAGATTGATTCAATTCCCATTTCAGTGGGATTTGGGTTCAGAATCCAAACTTCTTTGAAGTTTGCTGAACCCTGCTCAAACTCAACACAGGGCAGTTTGGCTCATCATTACTGAAACTGCATATGACACTCCTGCACCATGCTCCCAATTAATTTGACAAACTGCCAACCTAGGAAATGTATAGCCTGCATTTTTACATTTGTAAAAAAAGCAACACTTGTTAATTGCTGACTTTTTACATTGTGACACTCTTGTACCTTCTCCGTGTCCAGTTTACCCACAGAAGAGACTGATGGCCAATTGACCATCCTACTGCATGTTTGCTATATTTGTCATAAAAAAATAGCACTTTTAACCAGTGCTGTATTTTGGCCTAGGCTGACAAGGCCCAGGCCTAGGGCGGCACTTTGCGGGGGGCGACACTTTGCGGGGGGCGACAAAAAAGCCGCCCCCGCACCAAAACTCCCCCTGACCCATCCTCTGGAGTCCCGCTCCCATGGCCGCTTCCCGCACAGATACAGCCTCCCGTGGCCGGCTTGCTGTAGTGCGGTACTTGTTAACATCATGGGCATTGTTGGCGTACTTGGCCAAGGGGGAGCAGCTGGTGCCCCCAAAGAATGGCTGGTACGAGCAGGTGCACATAGTTTCACCTAGTGGAGGTGGAGCCCTGATCCTCAGCCTACCCTCCTCTGGGCGGCATCATTATATCTGCTCCTGGGCCCGGGGCGGGGTCTCTTTGTGACAATAGGTGGAGGAGCGAGAGAGAGAGGAGGATGACGGGAACCCCCAGGTGGCGGCTAGGACAGCAGCAGGTACAAATTGATCAGAGAGATATACAGGGATTGAAGCAGGACAAATTGTAAAACATGTATACCCAGCAGCTTTAGTATTATGAATCACAAATTGTATTTACACAGCAAATTATGCCACCAACAAAAATGCACTGAATGTGCTGGGACCATTGAGGATCCTGCAGGATTGCACTGACAGGCTTGGTGGCTTTGCAGAACAAATTGCTATCAATGGCAGTGGTTGGAAATCATGTGCAACTCTAGGACACGGTCTGTGCTTGCTATGTGGAATGCCCAGTAATTACCCTAGGGACTAAGCAGCACATTTCTGTTTTTACATTTTATTAACAAGCAAGTAAAAACAGTTAGGACAAAGTAAATCTCTAATGCCTTTTTAGGGGGTTAGCAGAGAGTAATACTGACTGTTACAGCTGAGCTGATGCTCTCCTCCTCCAATCCAATTCTGGAATGTGGGTGGGTTGTCAACTTCATCAAGTACAGCTCAGGACTGCTCGTCCTGCTTTGTCTATAATGACATTGGTGAGGGGGACAGCTACACAGCCAGTGAAGAGGAGCAGCTTTAAGATCACAACACACACTGAAGCTGGGTTTCAGTTGATTCTAAAAGCTGTTTACATTAGAAGGCTGGCAGGAGATGCGATTTTAGTACTTCTATTGTGAATTTAAGCCACAGTCCACACTGATGAGGTGTAGGATTCGCAGCCAATCCTGTGCATTTCCCACACCGCATCACCATCACACTCCATTCATGCAAACTGCTGCAGGCATCTATGGTAAAATAATGACACCACAAAAGCTGTTTACAAAACGCAGTGCAATTGGCTGAATTGGATTGCCTGGGTGTTCACACCCATGCAGTCTGATTCCAGCATGGCAAAAAAAAGGTGCATGTACCCTTTTTGTGTGGGTGTGGTGCGAGCTGAACCATACAAAATGAATGGGCTCAGATTGCACTGCAAAGAACCGAATGTGATTTGAACAGGAATGCAGTGCGATTCCTCTCCGAATCTCTTGCGGTTCCCCGCACTGCATCAGTCTGAACCTAGGCTGAAGGTCAATTTCAATAGAGTATCTGCAGCCTCAGAAGTTGCGGAGTGCATGTTTTTCCTTGTCAAAAGAAGTTTATTGAGTATACAATGTTATAAAGATACATAAAGTAAGTTTACAAGGATCTATAAAGTAAGCTCATTGTTTTACAGTAGGGTTTATATAGGTAAATATCATGAAATTTCAAATATTAAACATTGGGTTCACGTAAACCTAAATTAAAGATATATATCATTTCCTTAGTTACTTTTGTAGGTATTTAAATGATTTATACCTACTATACATATTGTTTACAAGTAGAGTGTATATAGGTCAAATAAATTCTGATAATGAGCTTTAATCGTAAGGTGGAGAAAAGGAAAGAGAAAGAAGAAAAAGGGTTGAAAGGTAGAGGTATGGTCCACAAGGTTGTCCCGCTCGTCAGTTTATTATTCTTTTTAGTTCTCTTTGAAGCCTTAGAATGGGTGTCTCTGTAAGTCATTTAATCTGTTACCATGGCAACAGGACAGAGTCATTGAAGTTTGACAGGAACTGTTGTTTTATCCAAGGATGTCAAAGTTTTTCAAATTTTGGAATTTGATTTTGATCGATGGCTACCATCTTAGCATGGGACATTGTATTATTCATTCTGTGAATTGTTTCTGCTAGTACCAATGTAGGAGATTTCCATGCCTTGGCCACTGTTTGTTTTGCAGCCTTTATTAGTTGGATCATAAGTTTGAATTGAGAGAGTGTTAACCATTCCGGTTTTAGATTAAGTAAAGTTAAATATGGATCTGGTTGTATTATTTTTTTAAATATTTTAGATGCAATCACGAAGACTTCCTTCCAGAAGGTTTGGATTACTGGGCACGTCCACCATATGTGTAAATATGTGCCTATTTCTGGGCATCCTCAAAAACAAAGAGCTGAGGTATTAGGTGAATATTTTGCCACTCTAGCGGGTACAAGGTACCAGCGAGTTAGGACTTTATAATTTGTCTCCAGTGCTAAGATGTTGGGTGAAGATGACTTAGATGTGAGCCATATGTTAGACCAGTCCGTGTCTTCTAATGTTCGTCCCAGGTCCTCCTCCCACCTCTGAACGTAAGAGGGTCTATTAAGATTTGCTACTCCATATAATTGATTATAAAGTGATGAAATTGTACCTTTAGCAAATGGATCTTTTGTACAGATTGATTCAAAAATGGATAATTGGGATAATGGTGTATCCCCCTTTAGGAATGGTGTATAGAAATGTTTGATTTGGAGATATCTAAATATCTCAGAGTTTGGTAGATCATATTTTTCTCTAAGCGATGGGAATGAAAGGAATGATTTAGATGCTATGAAGTCATTTAGTGTCTGAATGCCTGATGTTGTCCAAGCTTTAAAAGAATTTGGGTAGATCCATGCCGGATAAAAGGCCGGATTTCTGATAAAAGAAAGGAGAGGATTGTGTGGAGATTGTAACTGATATTTGGTTTTTAGTTTATCCCAGAGAGATAAGAAGTGTTTAGTTATGGGATTATGAATTTTAAAGCAGTCTTTAGGATCAAGCCATAATAAATTTGATATTAATAGAGGGTCATTTTCTGAAGCCTCTATAAATACCATAATGGGATTTCCTGTTTTGCATGGTATTTGGACAGACTGGCCAAATGTGCTGCTCTGTAGTAGTTAGTAAAATTAGGGTATCCCAGGCCTCCTTTATTTTTGGGAAGAAGTAGTGTGTGTATAGGTATACGTGGTTTAGAAGAGCCCCATATAAACGAAGTTGCTCTTTTTTGTACTATTCTCAAAAAATAGGAAGGAATTGGAATAGGGAGGACTCTGAATAAATAAAGCAATTTGGGTACAATAGTCATTTTGATTGCATTAATCTTCCCTATCCAGGATAAAGGAAGTTGAGACCATTGTTTTATTAGATTTGTGATCTGTCTTAATACAGGAGGATAATTGGTTGAGAATAAGTCAGAATGAGATGCTGTTAAATGAATTCCAAGATATGGGATTGATTTTTCTGCCCATGTGAATGGGAGTGCAGCCCTAGCCGGGATCAATTCCATGTTTGTGAGTGAAATATTAAGCACTAGGCATTTCTTAGGATTAATCATAAGGCCGGATAGGGCTGCAAATCCATCAAGAGCTGGTATTAAGTTAGGACCAGAGACCTGTGGTGATGATAGAAAAAGTAATATATCGTCTGCAAATATACATAATTTGTGTGTAATACCTCCTACTTCAATGCCAGTTATAGTTTGGTTTGTTCTGATGTATTGGGCCATGGGTTCGAGTATAAGGGCAAATAATAAGGGAGATAATGGGCAACCCTGTCAGGTACCTCTTTCGATATTAAAGGCTTCAGATTTGTATCCAGCATATTTTATATAGGCTTTGGGTTTATTATATAATGCTTTGATCCATGTTAAAAAGTGGGGTCCAAAACCCCATTTTTGTAATGAATATTGCATATATTGCCAGGATACTGTGTCAAATGCCCTCTTAATATCGAGAGATAGAAAACATAAAGGGATTTTCCGTTTTTTAGCAATATGTGCCAATAACACTGCCCTGCGTATATTATCGCCTGCCTGTCTATTTGGCATGAAGCCTACTTGATCTCTATGTATTAATTTTCCTATAATGCTATTGAGGCGTTTTGCTATTATTTTTGCTAATAATTTAATATCGAGGTTTAACAGAGAGATGGGCCGATAATTCACACAGGAAGTATCATCAGAAAGGGGTTTTGGGATCATACAAACAATTGCCATTAGTGTTTCTTGCCAAAAAGAATGTCCATCTAGAAGTTTGTTAAAAGTTTCAGTGAGAATGGGAGAGAGTATTTCTGAGAATGTTTTATAGTATAAAGCCGAGTAGCCGTCTGGGCCTGGTCTTTTGTTAAGTTTTAGGTCTTTTATGGCGTTAGCAACTTCATCTATAGTTATAGGCTCATCCAAACTGCTTTTTTGATTCTGAGATAACTCAGGTAAGGTTATTTTTGAGAAGAAGGATTCAGCCTCTGTAGGATTAAATTCATTGTTTGTCTTGTATAAAGTTGCGAGATGTGAGTGAAATTTATGGACTATTTTAACTGGATTACAAGTGTAAACATTTTTTGATAATTTCAAACGTATTGGTTTGAAAGATTTGTTAGTTGAATTTAATGCCCGAGCCAAATATGTACCTGGTTTGTTTGTATTCATGTAGAAATTGTGTTTGGAGCGTTTGAGGGATTTATCAACTGACTCAGTGAGAAATAGATCGTATTCCAATCTAGATTTTTCCAGATGAGATTTTGTACTCTGAGATGGATTATCTTGAAATGATATGTAGGCTGCATTAAAGTTGAGTTCTAGTTTTTTTGCTAGATTTTTGCGTTCCCGTTTAAATAGTGCCATTTGTCTTTGTATTGTACCACGCAAGACAGGCTTATGAGCTTCCCACAGTGTTATTGGGGAGATGTCTGTTGTATTATTAATTGATATGTATTCCTTTAAAGCTTGTTCAATGGCCATCTAATGTAGTGGGTGTTTGAGCATTATGTCCGGTAAGTACCACGTTGGGTCATGCGCTTTTGGTATGGCTGAGGCTATAGTAGTGTATACTGCATTATGGTCAGACCACGGAATCGGAATTATATCTGATGCAATAATTTCTGGTATCATTCCTATTGTTAGAAAAATATGATCTATTCTGGTGAAGGTTTGATGAGGGTGCGAGAAATAAGTGAATTTCTTTTTCATTGGATTACTTTCTCTCCACGAATCTACCAGATTGTATTTGGAAAGAAGTTGAGAAAAAGGTAATCTAGAGGTTATTTTGGATGGTGTAAAAGGTGATTTATCTAGAAATGGGAGGAGGACCTGGTTCGAATCCCCACACATTATCACTGTTCCTATTTTGTGTGTATTAATCACTTGTAATATATGTGAGAGGAATGGTGTAGGTTGTTTGTTAGGAGCGTAGTAGGAAATCACCGTGATTGCTGTATCCATTATATAACCCATGAGTATCAGGTATCTACCTTCTGGGTCTTTAATTTCTGATGATAAGGTGAATGGTGTGGATCGGTGAAATGCAATTAGAGTTCCCCTTTGCTTGGTACAGGCAGAAGCCGTGTAAATTTGTTGATAAAAAGGAGAAATATATTTTGGAGTAGAATCTTTGGTGAAGTGTGTTTCTTGGAGGCATACTATGTGAGCCTTCTTGTTATGGAAAGTACGGAAGGCTTTGGTCCTTTTTTGAGGGACATTTATTCCCTGAACATTCAGGGAAAGTATATTCAGTGGTGCCATGGCAATAGATCAAATAGTTTTGACTTACTTTTTGTTATGCAGAGCTGACTGCGCAGATCAACCTGTGTGGACTGAAGAGATGAATAGATAGAAAAGAAACCAGTGAATTCTGGAGTAAAGAGTAAACAAAAAACATGAGATTAGACGATACATTGTATAAATTATTTTTTGCAAGTAATTACAATTTACCCGTGAAAGAGAATAAATATCTCTCTCAGGGGAATAAGTGCCTTCGTCACACTCCCACATAATATGGTTGGGAGAATGAGGAGGGCTAATGGGGGTACACGGATCTTCGGCTTACAGGAGAGAAGTGCTATGTCAAAAGACATCAAAATGATGTTTCATTAATTGGAGTGCAGAATATAGTTTTTGTTGAAATTATTTATTCCAGGGTGGTTGTATATGGTTAGTCTTGCCCTAGGCTAAATAATTCAGTTAGAAAGGTACTGTTAATAATTTTGGTATTGATGAAGATAGTTTGAATTATTTTGGGATTTTAACCCTTTTAGAGTAAACAATTACATATTTTATTCATATGTAACTGTTTAGATATGTTAACTCATAAAACTGAGGTTGTATTGCTTCAGATTAGAATAAACAAAAACATAATTCTAGGAACTAGTTAGGTAATAATATATTTGTTTTAAGAAAAGCAAGAAAAAGCTTCCATTACTTCTGGATTATTGAACATATTTGTCCTAAAAAGTAATAAATCTATTGTTATTACCTGATAATATATAACTGAACAAGAATTTCCTTATTTCACTTATATATTCTAAGGCTATATGAATCAGAAGTAATAAGAAATATAACTGGAATGTAACATGATCCCACACAGTGTGTGACTATCAGAATGCAGTTACATTCAGTTATAAATATAGGTTTTTTATAGAGAACCATCTCTTAGTATAATAAATGAAGAGATATCAGGAATTAGGATGTCAGTCCATTGAATCTTCTTGGTCCATGGATGATGTGGCATGACGGCCTCTTTTGTGAGAATGATGATTCCCATTTTGTTCTGAAATTTTCTGGGTGCTGCCTGAAGGTGAAGATGATGCCATTCTTCTGCGTGTGGGAGTGTTGCTGCTTGTGGGTTCTGTCAGATTTAATTTTAAAAGGGTTTGTTGTAGTTCATCTGCTGATCTGCTTCTGTAAATTGTACCTTGGTAGTTAAATCTGACTGAAAAGGGGAAGCCCCATTGATATATAATGTTGTGGCGTTGCAGTTCCATTAGTTGGGGTTTCATGGATCGTCTTTTAGTAATAGTAAGTTGGGATAGGTCAGCAAAAATTTGATAATTGTGTCCTTGAAAATTAAGTTCCTTTTTTTTTCTTGCAGCAATTAGTATTTGTTCTTTCGTTCTGTAATAATGAAATTTTGTGATTATATCACGTGGGGGTCCATCTTTCTTTTTGGCTGTGAGGGCTCTGTGTACTCTGTCCAGTTCTAAACGTTCAATAGGGATATCTGGCTTTAGTTCTTGTAATAGAGCAGTAATAGTAGATTGCAGGTCTGTCACAGTTTCAGGTATTCCCCTTATGCGCAAGTTTGAACGTCTGGCTCTATTTTCGTAATCTTCGAGCTTAGTTTGAAGTATTAAATTCTCTTTTTTTAATTGTTCCAATTCTGTTATATTTTCTTGGGTTGTAATTTCAATTTCATCCATTTTTATTTCTAAGGCTGCGGTGCGGTTTCCCAGCTCTCTTATTTCTTTGGTTAGGCTTTTTGTTATTTGGTCTGAGGTTTGTTTTAAAGCCTTATGAAGCATCTTTTCAAATTGTAATAATATTACTGGGGATGCTGAAGAGGCTTGTGGAGAAGTTTGTGAGAGGATTTGTTCTGTATCTGACTCAAATGGAGAGTCTTGCTGTGACATTTTCTGTCTGTGAGAGCGCCCTGATGCTGTATCTTGTGAGGTGACTGGAGCTGCTTCAGCTGCAGTGAGTGCCTGTGAGCTCTTTGTGAGGTGATTTTTATTTCTGCCACGGTTTCCTCTCAGTGCCATATTTCCTGCCCAAACTTTCACAGTTTGTTCCCTGGGGCAAAAAGGTTCAAATGGATACCTTTTGAGCCTGCAGGCTCCGCTTTGTCCTTCTCTTCTCTCCTCAGCGGTGTGGAGCTCTAACAATGCATGTCTGCTCCGCTAGGCTCCGCCTCCTGCCCCCCGCGGAGTGCATGTTTTTAATTGCTTCTGAACAATAAGTAAATGCCTTCATGTCCAAAGCATGTGCATAAGTACTTTTGGGCTGTCCTCACAGGGTGGTACTGTGGACAGTGCTGTGTCTTGGCCTAGGCAGACAGGGCCCAGGCCTAGGTCGGCACTTTGCGGGGAGGCGGCAAAAAACGGGCAATGACTGACCAGACTGGGTGCATGTAATTTAACTGGTAGAGGCAGAGCCTAATGCTCTGCCTACCCTCCTCCATGCGGCATCCTTAACCACTTCAATACCAAGCACTTTCGCCCCTTCCTGCCCAGGACAATTTTCAGCTTTCAGCGCTTTCACACTTTGAACGACAATTGCGCGGTCATGTAATGCCCCGTACACACGGTCGGATTTTCCGACGGAAAATGTGTGATAGGACCTTGTTGTCGGAAATTCCGACCGTGTGTAGGCTCCATCACACATTTTCCATCGGATTTTCCGACACACAAAGTTTGAGAGCTTGCTATAAAATTTTCCGACAACAAAATCCGTTGTTGGAAATTCCGATCGTGTGTACACAAATCCGACGGACAAAGTGCCACGCATGCTCAGAATAAATAAAGAGATGAAAGCTATTGGCCACTGCCCCGTTTATAGTCCCGACGTACGTGTTTTACGTCACCACGTTTAGAACGGTCGGATTTTCCGACAACTTTGTGTGACCATGTGTATGCAAGACAAGTTTGAGCCAACATCCGTCGGAAAAAATCCTAGGATTTTGTTGTCGGAATGTCCGAACAAAGTCCGACCGTGTGTACGGGGCAGAACACTGTACCCAAACAAAATTTTTATAATTTTCTTCCCACAAATAGAGCTTTCTTCTGATGGTATTTGATCACCTCTGGGGTTTTTATTTTTTGATAAATAAACTAAAAAAGACCAAAAAATTAAAAAAAAAAAGTTTTTCTTTTTTTTTTGTCATAAAATTTTGTTTTCCCCTTCACTGACGGGCACTAATGAGGCAGAACTGATGGGCACTGATATGTAGAATTGATGGGCACTGATAGGTGGCACTCATATGCAGCACTGATGGGCACCAATAGGCGGCACTGATATGCAGCACTGATGGGCGGCACTGATGGGCACTGATAGGTGGCACTGATGGGCACTGACAGGCAGCACTGATGGGCACTGACAGGCTGCACTGATGGGCACTGACAGGCGGCTGTGATGGGAACTAACAGGCAGGCGTGATGGGCACTGACAGGCGGCACTGATTGGCACTGATAGGTGGTACTGATTGGCACTGACAGGTGGTACTAATGGGCAGCACTGATGATGAGGTACCAATGTGTTACTGACAGGTGTTGCACCTGAGCACTGATTGGCACTGTGGTGGGCACTTGAAGGCTTTTTAATTGGGGAAATGCTGGGCAGTGATTGGTAGCTTATTTGCACATCTGAGGGGGCTGTGCTGATAACCAATGTGCTGATTATCAGCACAGACCCCCCTCTGACAGGGAGAGCCACCGATCAGCTCTCCCTGTTAGCGCGAACCGAGGAATGCCATTTGCCGGCACTTCCTGGTTCACGCTGTGATCAGCTGTGATTGGTCACAGCTGATCATGTGGTAAGAAGCCTCTAACAGAGGTTTCTTATCACGATCGGAGATGCGTGGTGTCAGACTGACACACCGCACTCGCGATTGCCACATTGTGAGCCCCCACGGGCATGCGCCACCATGTTATCCTGCTGGACATCATATGACGCCCTGTCAGGATAACAGAACCACTTCCCGGCCACCATTCTGCATACGGCGGGCGGGAAGTGGTTAAATTGCATCTGCTCCCCGGAGCAAAGAGAGGAAGAGGTGGAGCTCTAAAAGTAAAAGGAGAGCCTGAAGAGGAAGGGGTGTGGTTTACAGATTATAGGGCAGGTCTTAAATAGGAAGGGTGTGACCTTGACAGGAAGGGTGGGTCATATTTAAATCAGGGGGTGCATGAGTTTAGTCAGGCCTAAGGCAGCACAAAACCTAAATACACCACTGATTTTAACCTTTTGTGATTACCTAATAGCTTTGTCTTTTTGATCACTAAATTATGGCTGTTATTTTTGTGAATATCTACGCACATACCCATCCATATACTTAAGGTCAAAATAGCAGCCCTTAAAATTACAAAGGTGTAAAAATACATAACCAAATAAAAGCCAAGACAAGTTACCTTTGACCAAGCATGTTCATAGATGTCCATATTCTATACAACACAGTGGCAGCCGCTCAATTAGGGGCGCAGGGGCACCGCCCCCCCATTCATGCGTCCGGCCCCCTAATCTACATGAGGGGCACCGGACGCATGGATTCCGATAGGGTTTTTTTTAAGCATGTGATTAGAACCTGAGGCTCTAATAGGCTTCAAAAAAGTGTGGGCTCGGGGTGCAGAGCACTGCGCCCCAAGCTCACCCAATTGTGTGACAATGGCGAATGAATATAGCAAATGCAGGGGAAGCCACCCAGCCATAAAGCCAAGGACAGAGGAAGACTGCATCATAGATTGGGTTACTTCTCGGCTGCTGACCAACCAACTAGGGGAGGGATGGAAACTTGAACCACCGGCGAGGGGGTGGCGGATGGATTGCTGCCCCCCCCAAAAAAATACCTCCAACCTCCACTGAAAGAGTGTGCTAATTCACTAGCATTTAAAAATAAAGATTTTTTTTTTATTGACTGTTTCTTTTAATGCTAAAAAACTGACTCATCATGACACATACATAGGTCAGATAAAATCTGATGAACAAAAATCAAGCTCTTCATAGCTGTGGATTTACAATATATTTTCAATGATATTTGTTTGCTAGGTAGGGGTTTATGCTCAAAAAATATGTGTGAAGTAATGGTACATGAGGTGTGTAAGCAATACCACCTGTCAAATATAATTGAATGAATGAATTTTAACAAACACGAAAGTAACTCACAGAGAGGTGCTTTGTCACTAGTCTCTGTTTATAGCAAGTATTTCATAGCTTTAAAACCAAGTTCTTGCTGAATATTTTGATATAATTCAATATGCAACTATAATCATATCATTCATAAATCAGAGTTGATCAATCAAATTAAGAAAATGTGCACAATCACAGATACACAAAAAACACACACTATATGTTAATATTGCTGCTAAAATACATATGTATTCAAACTGGTGAAATGATTTTAAAAAAAAATTTTCTAATAACAATACTAGGCTTAAGAAGAGATTTTGCATTATATGGCACTAGTGGATTTGCTTTTCAAGTTGTAGGACCAACAAAAATGTATTAATGGATGTGATAAATAACCAGATAGCCACAGGTTAAACATACAAAGTAAAAAAATTTCACAGATGCACTATAAAAAGATTCTCAAAATTTTGGATTTTATGTAGCATAAAACATATAGGATCACTTAAATCTTTGTTAACAGACATTGAAATTATCTAAGCATAAAATTATCTATATTTATGCATTAAGAAATGTTTTTCATAAATAAAGTTTGAATGTTTGTGTGAGTTTTGAAACCAAATTTGTGTATTCCTTAATTTTTTGTAATTGTCTGACGACTTCATGGTGGGTGGTACACTGACTAAGGCCACATGTCCTAATGTTTTAGGTTTTGAATTACTATATCTCTCTTTTTAGATATACTTAAAATGTACATCTTTCATCAATTCAAATAAAAATGTATTTAGAGTAAAAATGTGAAAAGATAGACCCTGGAAATCATAAAGACAGGTGCAAACAGATTTTGCGAAAGTGTCTCTCATGCATTCTAAAAGTGGTGAAGAATGAGCCAAATTCATGTCCCTGTCTAGAAGTTGTATTTGAATTTGGCTCATACTGAGCCACTTTTAGAATGCAGTCAAAACACTTTTGCAAAATCTGAGTGTTTTGCTATGTGTATGCCAAAAGAGAGTTGGTCTTAATTAGCTCCACTTTTACATTTGGCACTTTCAATGCGACACAATGTAAAGTGGCACATTCAGTGCGCCAAAATGTAAAATTGTGCATTTTAGAACTACCTGAATTTGTCAGAACCAAAAGTGTTGCAAATGCTTTGTGGATTTGGTGCAATACATTAACAAGAGGGATTAGTGCCAGAAAAGTGGTGCAGTAGCTTTACTGAATCCCCCCCCAGTATGTTAATTGCAGAGAGACCAAAAACAGTATATCTAGAAGTAGATTGCCCACTTCCTTTTTTCTGATAACTGTAACAAGTTGATCAGCTTTCTACTGATGCTCAAGTGCCATCTTGGGAAATGTTACAAGATATTAGGGTTTGAGTACAATTTTTTTTTGTAAATTGATTTTCTGCAAAGAAGAACACAGCATTCATGTATGACATTATTTGCAGATGCCTGGAAAGCAGGAAGTAACTGGAGAAATGTAAAAAAAAAAAAAAAAGTTTAAAACAAATAAATATAATATATGTTTCTATCTATTTACTAATTCTAGCAGGACAAGGATTACAAATAGTAAAGGTTGATTGAAAGAGTGAAAGTCCGCTTTAAAGGTTGATTTCAGTTTCATTCTGTTAGTATGTTTACAGTGCTGTTTGTCATGGTTAGGATGACACCCCCTACAAAAACAGAGGATATTAATAAATCCCTACCCACACCTTTCTGACACCATGGCCCTTTAAATGGCCTGTGCTAGATTTAAAAATCCCTGCTGCCCGTTCCAGTAAATTTACACACACGTGTGGAAGATTCAGGTACTTCTTAATGGCCTGAACTATTAAGCCCCAGAAAGGGCAAAACAAGTCTGAGGAGTTCCCTACAGGTAGAGACCAGGAGTTGAAGCCATCTTTTATTATTATTATTATTATTTATTTGAATAAAGAACACAGCATCCATCAGAGCAATGTACAGCAGAATAGGTACAATATCTCACATAATACAGAGGTGATTCAAAGTAGCATAGTATTATAAAGTGAGATATAGAAATGCAAAATATGCTAACATCACTAAAACCCACTTTAATTTCTCAAAAACGAGGAGGTGACTTTAGACAATATGCCAGAGTTTTCTTAGGCAGACACTTCAGTTTTTTAGAGAAGGAACAAGAACAGTGAAGCTAAAACAAAAAAAAAAAAGGGGGGGCAGCCAGGGTTTATCCCCATCTATATCTAACCTTATGTTTGAACCCTTGGCTGAATCCATCAGATCCCCCCCTGCGTGTAACTGGTTTCAAATTCAACTGTAGGAGCCACACAATCAATCTTTTTGCCGATTACGTAATACTTACCCTAACTAAACCCCTGACCTCACTCCCCTATGCTCACCAAGTCTTACAAGACTTCAAGGTTTCTTATTACAAAGTCAATTTGCTAAAATTTTTAATTCTAGACCTGGGGATCCATGCTGACACTTGTAAACATCTTGTTTTCCAATTGCTATACTGCTGGGCGGACTAGAGCATCCCATATCTGGGAATTACCTTAACCTCATCTACTAACAAACTTCTTGATGCCAATTTCAAACCGCTGGTTCACTCAATAAGGGATGATACACAACGTCTAGCTAAAATTGAACTGTCTTGAACGGGAAGATTGGCGGCATTTAAAATGCAGATTCTTCCAAAAATTCTATTTTTCCTCACCTTACCAATTCCATTAACCTCCCATTACCTCTCCTTATAAAAATCAGTTATTGGTTTAAAACCTTTATATGGAAGGGCAGGAGAGCTAGATTTGCCCATCACCACCTCATTAAGCACAGAACGGTGGTGGGTATAGGATTACTGGATATAGAAGATTATTTCTATGCCTCCCAACTCGCCCCCCTCCATCACTGGTTCCAACACCCCAAATTCTTTGGACGACATAGAGACTGCACTTACTCACTTGGCTAAACTACATAAGCTTCTATTGGCAGACACTTGAACCCCACTGAATATTAACACCCTTCCTTTACCCAACCAAGCTCCTAGCCCAGTCTCCCCAGTCTCTTCAATGCTCCATTCATCTCTCCCTAAGGACACTGGAACTCCTTATTCCCTATCACAATGGGAAGAGGCAGAAATACATTGGGTAGATCAGCTTTTCCATAACAATCTCACAAAGACCTTAGACTCCCTCTTATTAGAATTCAGCCTCCCAGAATCTGCCTACTACATCTCCTCTTTTCTCCCCAAAAGCATCTGGCTCTTCCTATCTTCTCCAACTTCCTGACACAAAGGCATTTCACTAATTTACAACCCTCTGCAACATAAAATATCCTTCACTAAGACACCTCCTATGATAAAATGAGAAGAAGACCTCCGTATATCTCTCCCTGATACCCAATGGAAAACGGCATTACAATGCCACTGTGGCCCACTGGGAACTAATGCAAAAAATACTCACCAGATGGTACTTAACACCCTATAGGTCTTGTATAGTCTGACCCTGCTCTAGCTATTCTTCATAGATAAATTCCCCCAATTGCAAGAGTCTTACAAGTTACTGGAGGAGAGTCTTTTCCATAATTTCGGAGATTACAGGGGTCTTGTATAGCCTGACCCTGCTCTAGCTATTCTGCATAGAACAATTCTGCCACAACCTTAGATGGGTTGTCTTACATATTTTAGTGGCATTAAAAAAGGTGATAGCTAGACATCGGACAAAAAATATGGCCCCTTACCCTTCTGAAACCATAGATCTGGTCAACTTACAATTCTCTTTTGAAAAAATGTAATCACAGTTCACATAAAAATTCCACACAGGCTCTATTTGGTGACCTGTGGAAATCATGCACAAGCAGCAAATACTTTGTTAACCACTTCAGCCCCAGAGGATTTGTCAGCTCAATGACCGGAGGACTTTTTACAATTTGGCACTGTGCTGCTTTAACTGGTAATTGCGCGGTCATGCAATGTTGTACCCAAACGAAATTTGAGTCCTTTTTTCCCACAAAGAGAGCTTTCTTTTGATGGTATTTGATTGCCTCTGCAATTTTTATTTTCTGCGATATAAATGGAAAAAGACCAAACATTTTGAAAAAAAATTATATTTTCTACTTTTTGTTATAAAAAAAACTTAATAAACTCAATTTTAGTCATACATTTAGGACAAATTGTATTCATCCACATGTCTTTGGTTAAAAACTGTCAATAAGCGTATATTTATTGGCTCAAAAGTTATAGCGTCTACAAACTAGGGTACATTTTATGGAATTTATGCAGCTTTTAGTTTATGACTGCCTATCTCATTTTTTGAGGTGCTAAAATGACAGGACAGTACACCCCACCCCCCCCCAAATGACCACATTTTGCAAAGAAATTGCTGAGTGGCATGTTGAGCCCACTGTATATTTTATTTTTTTGTCACAAGTGATTGAAAAATGACAAAAAAAATTACACAAAGTTGTCACTAAATGCTAAATTGCTCACACATGGCATGGTTATGTGGAATTACACCCCAAAATACATTCTGCTGCTTCTCCTTAGTATGGGGATACCTCATGTGTGAGACTTTTTGGGAGCCTAGCCTTGTACAGGACCCCGGAATCCAATCACCGCCTTCAGGATTTCTAAGAGTGTAAATTTTTGATTTAATGCCTCACTACCGATCACAGTTTTGAAGGCCATAAAATGCAACCTCCCCCCCACAAATGACCCCATTTTGGAAAGTAGACACCCCAAGCTATTTGATGAGAGGCATGTTGAGTCCATGGAATATTTTATATTTTGCCACGAGTTGCTGGAATATACATTTTTTTTTGCACAAATTTGTCACTAAATGATCTAAGGCTCAAACATGCCATGGGCATATGTGAAATTACACCCCAAAATATATTCTGCTGCTTCTCCTGAGTACAGGGATACCACATGTGTGAGACTTTTTGGGAGCCTAGCCGTATACAGGACCCCAAAAACCAATCACCGCCTTCAGGCTTTCTAAGGGTGTAAAATGGTGATTTCACTTACTCACTACCTATCACAGTTTCGGAGGCCATGAAATGAAAAGATAGCACAAAACCCCCCCAAATGACCATTTTGAAAAGAAGACACTTCAATTTATTTGCACGATCAAAAAAAATCTGATTGCTGTACTGGGTGACACAGTGACAGGTGGTGAAGGGGTTACCTGGGGGGGTGATTGGGGGATGATCGGGGGGGGGTGAATTGTGTACTTACATGACCTGGTGTCAGTGTAGTGTTGGTGCAACTCACTTTTAGATGCTTTCTCCTCTCAGCCTGGAATGAAAAGACCCACACGAGGAGAGATGACATCACTTCCGCTGCTGTGTTTACACTTACACATGCAGGGGAAGGATCTCATTCTCTAGGAGCGATCACCAGGTCCAGGCCAGATTTTATTGGCCTGGGCCTGGGGATTGATCAGTTCCTGGGGATTGATCAGCGCGCCCCCCAGCCGGACGCGCGTGTCATGTATACATGTAAAACAGCGACGGCTAGTCCAGAACTGGTTAATGTCTTCTGATTTGATATATTGCACTTCATATATGCTCTAAAGTTCCATGAACTGTTCACTTTTGTGATGCAAACTATATTGTATATTTGCTCTTTTTTATCTGTGTGTTTATTCTTGTAAAAATCGATAAAAATATTGAAACAAAAACATTATTGCCTCCAGATTGTGGAGAACAAAACTGAAGGTAATTAAAATGTACTCTAAATTGGCAGAGACAGTGCCTGTCCTTGTACTCAGTGTAGCAGAGCTGCATATTTGCTGCCACTACCCTTTCTCTGTCACTGGTCATTATGGACTTCATCAAATTCACAGCTGACAGCCTCCTAGCAACCAGTGATGCTACAGTGGGCAGATGCTTTCGGGGACACTAAGAAATTACTTCCCCTTCAGGTCCACTCTTTCCTTGTAATTGACAGCAGACAGTGGTCAAAAACTATAGCCAATAGTAGGCTGTCTATTGGCTAAGGACCCACCACTGCCTGCTGCCAATCACAAGGGGAACAAAACTGGTGGGCAACTGGTGTCTGAAAATCCCCATCAGGCTCTGCACCACCAGATACAAAACTCCCGATGGCTGCTATGTCTGTGTGAAAACTGCAATGGCAGAAGAAAGTATCTGCACTGAGGACAGAGTCTGCCTTCAGTCTCAGTCTGCCTTCACATGTGTTGCTTGTACCATAGTCACGTACCTTTTTTGAAAAACAAAAGGCAGACGGTTTGAGGCAACTATGGACTCTCATGGTACTGTAAGGACTCACATACACAGTTGTATAAAAATATCTGAATTTATTAAGACAAAAGCATGACTAAAATGGTCCTATGAAGGGAGAATATACAATACACAGATTTAGATCTCTGGAGGAGAACTGAACAGTTAGACGTGCATCCATCCAAGAGGGAGAGGGAAAATCAGAATTTCGTCCCAGATCAGTTCAACCTCAACATGTTTTGCGGTATGACCGCTTCATCAGGAGTATGCTTCAAGAGAGATTATGTATAGATATCTCTATAGAGGACAAACATATATATAATCAGGCTTCAAAACAAACAGGTCAAACAAATATATACAGTAATAATTGCACTGATTTGAACATACAAGGACGCACCTCAAATCTGCCATAGAGGTGAGCTAATTCAAAATCTGGTAAACAATCAGGATAATATATAGTATACAATTCCGCCCTGTAACTGTATCCCCATGTAGAATGGACATAAGGAGCTTACCAAGGCTGAACCGACCCAAACCAATAGGACATCTATAGGCCCCTAAGGGCAAATTCCTGGGCGAGTATGGGAACCAGGTTACAATGTAAAAATTAGACAGGAAAACTGTCAGACGTAAACAAAAGTATATAAATATACTTTGCATAGTGACTATGCCAGTTAGGCTATATTAAATAAGGTATATATAATATATGCACACATTTCTCAGATACCTATCATAGAGTATATGGTGATGAGGCTTGGAAGGACAGACATCTCAAAGATGGGACTCAGAGTCTAGCAAAGACTATAGGAAGGATATATATATATATATATATATATATATATATATATATATATATATATATATATATATATATATATATATATATACATATATATATATATATAAAGAGAGAGAGAGAGAGAGAGGGAGAGAAAGAAAAAGATATTCATACATCTGTGAATTAAATGGGATAAAACACCACTGAAATTTCCATCCGACTAAAAAGCATTTAGTTAAAAGGAGCTAGTATAGAATCGCTTACCCTGTAAAGATACACAGAGTTTTTCGTCATTGGAGCCAGAAATCAAAACAGGCCCATATAGGATGGTTTGGAGTATTGTGGATTTAATGGCCAGAAACCTCCTAAAAATTAACAATGAATATATGGAAGGAAAGGAGCGGCCCATCGCCACACATTGCAGATGACCCACACCTCCAAACGCGCCTACCTCAAAAGGGAACCAGGAGATTGAACCACTGCCGTCTGTGCCAGCATCCAGTCCCATATTGGGAAGATACTCCCATTAAATAGCTCTGGCTCCTATCCAGATGATGCCATAGTCCAGCGCCGTGGCACCGGTCAACTGCGTCACCCGATATGATCTTGCAGTACCACAAAAACGGCACATATACCCAGAGAGAAAACCTCTCTCAGGGATGCCGTTTGCCTGTACCAAAAGGTGGCCTGAGTCCAATACCGCCATCTGGTGGATGGACAAGAAACATCAAGGGACAGGGGATCACACACTCGCCCAGAAAAACAAACACCCCCCACGGGCGGGGACGGTACTGCAACAGCCTTCTTTAGAAGTGATCTGAAATAACCTCTAGCTAACAGTCTGTTTTTTTAAAAGATCGGCCTGGTTAGAAAAGTCATCATCTGTTGAGCAATTTCTACGTAGACATAGATATTGAGTATAAGGTATGCTACAAATGAGTGGAGCTGGGTGAGAACTGGAAGCATGTAAAATTGTATTTCCAAAACTTGGTTTTCGATATAGATCAGTTGCCAATTCTCCCTTATCATTAATCATAATGTTAAGATCAAGAAAGGCAATCTTGCTTGGGCTGAAACTGTGAGTAAATTCCAAGTTAAAGTCATTGATGTTCAAAATATCCAAAAAGGATTCATCCTTGGATCCTGTCCAAATAATGAGCAGGTCATCAATGTAACAAAACCAATAAAGTACTTTGTTCAACCACTGTTCAAATTGCTCATCTGCAAAGATCCATCTTTCCCAACCTCCCAAATATAGATTTGCATAAGACGAGGCACAACAAGTGGCCATCATGACTCCCTGTTTTTGTAAATACATCCGATCCATGAAAGTGAAATGATTATGTGTTAAAATGAATCGGAGCAAGTCCAAAACAAAATGATTGTGTGGCCAGGTAGTCCTGTCCTGCTCCATAAGAAAAGACCCGATCACCCGCATGCCCCGCTCGTGTGGGATACTAGAGTACAATGCCTCTATATCCACTGCCATGAGCAGAGCACCCGGGGGAGCATGGGTCCCCTCTATATGTCGCAGGAGATCAGAAGTATCCCTAATGTAAGAAGGAAGGCAGATCACATGAGGCATTAATACAGAATCAACATATCTGCTAGCTTTTTTGGTAAGAGATTCATTGCCAGAAATAATGGGTCTGCCTGGAGGGCTGGGAAAATCTTTGGGCACTTTAGGGAGTGCATAGAACATTGCCAAGCATGTGTGCTTTGCATTAAGGTAATCAAAGGTTTTTAAATAAATCAGACCCTTCGAATAGGCATCAGTACATAGAGATTGTAATTCTTCCACAAAAAGGGAGATTTGATCAATACTTATATGAAAGTACCAGTCATTGTTCTTCAGAATATTCAAGCACATCTTCTGATATTGAGGGTGGAACATGATGACAATATTCCCACCCTTATCAGAGGGCTTGATTATGATGTCCTTGCGAGAACGAAGTAATTTGAGAGCCTCAATTTGCTCCGAAGTTAAGTTCGAGTTAGGTCTGGACCATTGTCGGGATTTGAGCTCCAATCTTTTCTGATTACGATCAGAATCAAAAATAAATTTGTAAGTTAGTCTACGCGCATACATAAATCTTTGATAGTTTCAGATACATTAATGGATTGTGCAGGACAAAACCCCAAACCAAGCTGTAAGACCGATTTTTGTATGGGACTGAAAGAAGGAGGTTACATTTATAATATTTAATTCGGATTGACTTGTGGAGTCTGAGGATTCCCTGGTCAAAGGACAAAGTTGCTCAGATTCCCCTGTTTTTTGGCTTCCAAAAGGGCCAATGCTGGGTCTAAAAAATCCCCCATGGCCGACGTTGATCGGTTGGAACCCCGAGAGAATGTTCTACAGTACTGGTGTTAAATTACCACTCGTAGCCTGCTCCCTCAGTTGAGAGGACACCACAGGATGTTTTTTGTTTTTGGGATCAGAAGGTGAGTACCCACCACTGTGCCGAGACATAATGCCTGTGCTCCCAAGGGACGATTGTGCGCCTGTGAAAGTGAAAACATAGATAAAGATGAATCAGACTCAGTAGTTTCGTCCATTTGCGGTTGTGCATATGCATTCTGTTTCCTCCCTTGACCTCTTCCCCTGCCCCCATTTGACCATTTATAAGCATAACCCTGTGAAAAGGCTAGTTTATCCAAATTAAATTTTTTTTGTCTTTTAGTCACGATATCTTTGTTCATAACTTCCAAACATTCCTTAATCTCCTTCCATTTATCACTGAAACTAGATATCTCGAAAACATGTTGATACTGCTCATTCAGGAATTCAATTTCTTTATCTAGAAGATTCATGTCAAGAGTATACTGTTGAACAAGCAGTGTCATAAGTCTTTTACTGCTAGTGGTCAAGACTTCCTCCCAAGATTTTTTAAAATCTTCGGTGGGATTCTTGATTTTCGGAAAGGTATTAATGCAAAGCCCTTGAGGATTGATATCTTCTTCAATATATTTCTGGAAGTAATCTATATGCCAATAGAGATGAGACTTATGTTTCAAGAGACCTTGGATCCTGCCTAAATAAAGAGCAAGATCTCATCATCTTTTTTACCTGTTTCAACACTGGATTGAATACTGGACGTAAAGCCCGGCCATGCCGTACCATGAAGATCCATCCTTATCTGTGTGCAGTGAGATCACAGCCCGAACCAGACTGGAAACCACTATAGCTGGTCCACAAAAAACATCAAAAAGAGCACTATAAAATCTCATGTAGAGAATTAACTTTTAACATGCAACAGGATACAATAATTTTAACAAGGGAAGATACGTAGTGGTAGCTTCAAAAAAATTGTTACCTCGGTTACAAGACATTTTGGCCTCCATCACAGGTTTGATAACAGTGTAGTGTCTTTCTTTGTACTCAAAGTAATTTCTCCAAACCCCAGAGGAGGTGATTGGGACAATATGAATTTGAGAGCAGAAACACTATGGATAGAGAAATTATCAGCTGCCCACTATCCTGGAATTAATGAGACAAACTCATATAAACCCTTTTTGTAGACATGAATTCATTATAATAGGATATGATGTCTGGGTTCTGGTTTCATAATACTCGTTCTCCCCTTTGTGGGGTTTCGTGTGTTATCTTATCTAGATGTTTTTTGTCCCTTCCCTTTTTGAAGCCATGTCAGCTGTTGCTATTAATATTCACTGTTGATTGGTGACTGGAAAACTGCTATACGCTTCTCTATTTTTACACAAAGTTTTATGGGCACTAGTTTACTATTATGTAATTCAAAATACTACTATTTTAGGTGTTTATATAGTTATCTATTGTCTTTGTTCATTTTATTCCCCCTGTATTGCATCTTTATGTTTGGAGCTTGCTGGCTGTTGCAGTACCGTCCCCGCCCGTGGGGAGTCTTTATTTTTCTGGGCGAGTGTGTGATCTCCTGTACCTTGACGTTACTTGTCCATCCACCAGATCACGGTATTAGACTCCGGCCGCCTTTTGGGACAGGCGAACGGCATCCCTGAGAGAAGTTTCTCTTTGGATATATGTGCCATTTTTGAAGTACTGCGCATGCGCAGTCCTAGATCCTATCCGGTCACACCGTTGACCTGCGCTGGTCTATGGCATCATCCAAATAGGAGTCAGGGCTATTTAATGGGAGTATCTTCCCATTAAGGGGCTGGATCCTGGCACGGAAGGCAGCAGTTCAATCTCCTGGAGCACTTTTGAGGTAGGTGCGTTTGGAGGTGTAGGTCATCTGCAATGTGTGGCGATGGGCCGCTGCTTTACTTCCATCTTCTCTCCCCCTTCTTTATTGAATTTCTCACTCCTAATTCTATATTCATTGTTAATTTGTAGCAGGTTTCTGGCCATAGTTCAATCCACAATACTCCAAACCATCCTATATGGGCCTGTTTTGATTTCTGGCTCCAATGATGAAATACTCTGTGTATCTTAACCATCCTAACAGGGTAAGCAATTCTATACTAGCTCTTTTTGACTGGTTGCTTTTTGGTTGAAATTTCACAGGTGTTTTATTTCATTTAATACACAGCTGTATGAATATCTTTTTCTAATATATATATATATATATATATATATATATATATATATATATATATATATATATATATATCCTTCCTATAGCCTTTCCTCATTATCAAAACTCCGAGTCCCATCTTTGAGATGTCTGCCCTTCCAAGCCTCATCGCCACCATATACTCTATGATAGCCATCTAAATAGGTGCATACCAACTGAGAAATGTGAGCATATATTATATATACAGTACCTTTTTTTAATATAGCCTACCTGGCATAGTCACTATGCAAAGTATAGGCATATTATATCAGCAATTTTCTTGCTGTGTTATTTATACATTTCTTCTTTGCTTACTTTTGACCGTTTTCCTGTCCAAATTTTTATATTGTGACCTGGCTCCCACACTCACCCAGGAATTTGCCCTTAGGGGCCTATAGATATCCTATAGGTTTGGGTCGGTTCAGCCTTGGTAAGCTCCTTATGTCCATTCTACATGGGGATACAGTTACAGGTTGGAATTGTATACTATATATTATTCCAACTGTTTGCCAGATTTTGAATTAGCTCACCTCTATGGCAGATTTGAGGTGCGTCCTTGTATGTTCAAATCGGTGCAATCATTACTGTATATTTTTGTTTGACCTGTTTGTTTTGAAGCCTGGTTATATATGTTTGTCCTCTATAGAGATATCTATATATAATCTCTCTTGAAGCATACTCCTGAAGAAGCGTTTGTACCGCAAAACATGTTGAGATTGAACTGATCTGGGACGAAATTCTGATTTCTCCCTCTTGGATGGATGCACGTCTAACTGTTCAGTTCTCCTTCAGAGATCTAAATCTATGTGTCTTGTATATTCTCCCTTCATAGGACCATTTTAGTCATGCTTTTGTCTTAATAAATTTATATATTTTTAAACAACTGTGTATGTGAGTCCTTACCGTACCATGAGAGTCCATAGTTGCCTCAAACCCTCTGCCTTCTGTTTTTCAAAATTGATAGGATGATGATTATCGTACTTTTATTAGATTAGTAGTGATAATTAAATATTCACGTACCTGTCTGCAACAGATGCATGAATCTGTCGCCCACACATACATTTGATGTGTGGAAGTATGTCAGAATTATAAAGAGTGTCTTAGACCCACTTTATGAATTCCCCCCAACGTGCTCTATCTGAGACAAAGTTGCTACCCTGAGGATGAGGCTCCTGAATCTGTACTGAACTGAATTAGATTTGTCCTGGAGGTGGGATTTGGAAGCAATTTTATTGCCCAAGGTTTGATATTTTATGTTAGGAGTATTACCTGGATACTGGTATGTGGAAAATAGAATGAACAGTTCCCAATCCCTTTCTACTCAACAGTTTTCAATCAAAATAGCTTGTTTTAGTGTTGTGTTTCATATGTACCTATTTCCAGGGATTTGTTGTTTTGACATTGACGCAGACCACCCGACAAGTGGATAAACACATAGGGGGGTTATTTACTTATGCAAATACTGAGTATTTTGCAAGTGCTGTTGTACTCCTCAAGTGCAGCTCCTCCAGAACTTAGTAAATGAGGGGAAGCTCTTCTGATTTCCATCATCCAATCACGTTCAAGCAAAAATGCATTTTTTTCCTAGTATTTTTTGTTAAAAGTTAAAAATTACCTCATTTACTAAGATCTGAAGCAATTGCACTTGCAACGTGCACAGTCTATTTGCCTTTTGGAAATCAACCCCAGAGTTGGAATACATATACAGTATTCTACTGAAGAAGCCCAATCAGGGGTGATATGTGTATAGAGGGGAGGTGCCGAGCCTGTGACATCACGCAGCCACAGTGTCAGTGGTGAGTGAGCAGATGTGAGAATTAATCCTGTGTATATGTACATATTTAAAGGATATCTTGAATGTTTTCCCATATTGGGGCTATTTTAATACAGAGAGCACTATGTAGTCTTGTTTATGCTGAATGTTACTACGGAGCCTTGTATCAGATGAATAGCAGTGTGGAGTCCCTGGAGTAAAGGAAGGAATCTTTACATGAGAGATCATTATCTGTATCCATCTGAAATCACCTGTGAGGTTGTTGAATCGAGAGAGCAGTGGTTCTGGTGTGGAGAAGAGAAACCACAGTGGAATGAAAGAAAGACCATTTCTGAGTTCATTAAATTCAATCTTGAGGTGAGCAGGCATTGCAGCTGGTGACTGTGTGCACAATTAAGGGTGATCTGTGGGAGAGCAGAGGAGCACAGTGGTGTTTTTGTATATAAGGACTGAAGTTCACAACAATCAAGATTTAAATATACATACCGGTTTATGAACTATTCGTTGGAGCACATATTTATAAGTTCACATAAGACTGGTTAATAATATAGGCAATTGCACAAGTGATATGTGTTTTTTTGAGGCAGTGCTGGACTATTAGAATAATTTACTGAGAGTGTTATAGCAGCTGTGGATAATTAGTTAATCATATAATTTTGCACTAGAATATTTATTTATTTATTAGCACCTAGCACTTTATTTATAGGAATTGGTGGTGCTGATTGTTACACATATCTATATACAGTATTTTAACAATTTTACCTTGAAAGACAATGTGCAGCTATGTTCTGTTAATACTGCCTGTTCTGTCAGGATCTGTAATTTAGCGACTATTTAAGCTGCATTTTTTTTTTTAAATGTCAGTTTTGCTGTAGTGTTTAATAACATCTCTGGAGCAGCAATTTTATTAATGTTTAAAGTGAAACATTAGAAAATGCAAAATCGAGGGGTGCATGGCGGCTCATAAGACGGTGGATATGTAGGATCTTAGCTCTGATCTCCGTCTCTCCTTCTGAGGCTCCCGCTCCTCTACAGTCGCATTTATAGAATCGGGAGCCCTGCCATTCATTACCAGAAGCACCCAGGCATCCCATGGGTAAGGCTGGTGATCAAAAACACATCTACTAGAAAAACTGTCTCACTCCATGCTTAGGCCCTCTCAGTTCATGGAGTGTTTCCTGTGTTGGCCAGCCTCAGGTACTCCAGATGATCCATCGGACCCCACTGATCCATCTGTACCCACAATCTACCCTCTTATGCTGGGGGGTCATTAGAAAAGGGTCACTCATCCTCACAGCCAGAGTCGACAGCGATGGTGACTGTGGAAGTTCTGGATTTAAAGCTACACACCCTGCTTCAGTACCTGACCCAGAACATTGCTAAAGAAGTGGGGACAATTGTGCATGAGCTCAGGGGGAAATTGATCATTTAGGGGAGTACACAGATACCCTGGAAACCAAATTTGATGAACTAGTGCAGTATGTCCATGTCCTAGAGAAAGTTAATGCTGCTCTTAAACATACAGTCTCCCAAATACAGATGCAGCAAGAGGATCTGGAAAACAAGGAACGTTATCAAAACCTGTGGATTCAAAGGGTCCCTGAATCTGTCAGTGATAAAGAAATATGCCCCCACCTCTTGGACCTATTTGTCACTCTGGTACCCCATATCCCAGACATTGACTGGTGCCTTGTCAGTGCCCACAGATCTTTGGCTCCTAAACAACCTCCAAGTGCCAATCCCAGGGACATTATTGTCCGCTTCGACTAGTATGAAAGAAAAGAGGCTCTCATTATAGCCACATGCAATAAAACCCAGGTGGAATTTAAAGGCACCAAGATTCAAATCTTCAGTGACCTGTCACCCATCACCCTAGTGAAAAGATGCAGCCTACGTCCTGTTACAGCTCATTTGCAAAACCATTAAGTCACCTACCGATGGGGCTTTCCCTTTCGATTATCTGCATCCAGAGATGGGGTACAGTACTCAATACGAGACCTTCAAGAAAGCGAGGTGTTCATTCACAATTTAGGTCTTCCACCAATCCCTGAAGAGAACTTTCAGATACCCGATCCTATTCCAGGGCCACTCTCCACTCCTGGAAAGATCTGGACCCCAGTCTGGCAAAAAATGCAGAAAATCTCCTTCACTCCCCAACGCGCTGCATCTTACAGATATTCTACCTGATGATCTTCCCCTGCATTCCCTGCTGCTCTACACTTACACAGATAACTCTGTTGTTATCTGTATGCTGTAAGACTCTGGTTTAAGAGGCTTGATCCCTTGCACATGGGAACATTATCTTTACTGTTGCCTGTTATACCGTTACTTAGTTAGATATTTCCAGTCTGTTTAGTTCATACACTATTCAGAAGAAGACGGGCCTGACTGTCAGATCTTGCAGGCCACCATGCTCCTCTCCACAGTCCCAGGCACTGGCCTCAGATTCCTGAGGTTTTTGTTCTCCTCGGGCCTATTACCAATGCTGTTTTTTTAAATTTTTTTTTATTTCAGGTTGTTTATTTTTACCTGTTCTTGGCTCACAAATGTGATGCAAATGTCGTAGTTTTGCTCTTTTTAACTGTTTATATTCCACTTTTTTACCTAATACATGGACTATGCTCTAAATAAGTTTTTCTCCATTTACATGTTATTTGCTATGGCCTTAAGTATATTTTCCTGTAAAGTAAAGGGCTTGAACTCCATCCGTAAGCGTTGGCTGGCATTGAAGGAATTCAAGTCTTCTAAGGCAGATGTGGTCATGGTTCAGGAGACACATTTCTGTGCAGAGGTATCTTTGAAATTTGCCTCTAAGCAATTCCCCACTCCCTTTGTAGCCTCTCATCCTTCCGGTAAGGCTGGAGTAGCAATCCTTATCAAATACTCCTGCCCATATGGATTAAATCCTCTTTTGTTGACCCTCATGGCCGCTTTGTTCTCCTGAGCTGTGACCACATGATTGCATCTTTCACCTTGGCTAAGATATATGCACCTAACTCGGGACAAATTGGGTTTCTCACTGAGGTTTTTAGAAAATACAATCTTTCTCACAGCCCTTCATGATCATGGGTAGAGACTTTAATGTTTGCACGTCTCCAACCAAGGATAGACATGCTCTTTTTCAGAATATCTCATCAATCCATGTTCAAAAGCTATGCTCCTCTTTTTGTGAACTCATCAAATCCCATAAGCTTTTTGATACATGGAGGGTGAAACATATGACCTACAGTATAAACAATTTATGTTCTACTCCCCCGTCTCACAAGTTATATACCTGACTAGATCCTTTTTTTGTATCCGCATCTTTATTGACAAATGTAGTAACTTTGGAAATAAACCCTATCACTTGGTCTGACCATGCGCCTATAGTCCTCGATCTTGTCCTCTCTGCCCCAAAACCCAGAACTTGCCAATGGTGCCTTAATGAATCTTTTTCTTCGTATTCCCGATATCAAAGAAACACAACAAAATTTGGCAGAATTTTTTCAACTCAACAAAGGCAGGGTGTCTGAGACCTCCACTTTGTGGGAAGCCCATGAGGCCTTTCTCAGGTGTGAATGTGTATCCGCTGGATCTAGCCTGAAACATGAGACCAATCTTCAAGAATCCTTTCTTCTCGCCCAATTATCTGCAGTGGAGGCACGTCTACTCCTCTCCCCCACTGTGGCCCATCTTTGTGCTGTTGTCTCTCTCAGTAACCGTATTAAATCATTGGACATGAGTAAGATTTCTAAATCTATGTTATGGGCTAGACAAAATTTTTATGAACATGCTAATAAGCCTCATAGGATTCTTTTTTCTATACCTGATTTCTTGATGCAATCAAATGATACCCCAACCTATTGTCCTCAAGCCATGTCTATGGTCTTTGGTGAATTTTAACATAAACTTTACTGTTTGAGTTCAGACTCACATTCCCAGTTTATACAAGAAAAATTTTACTCTTTTTTGCTTCCTTACACTTGCCCAAGATATCTCCAGACCACCGTTCAAAACTAAACTTGCTTACTACTGCTGAGGAAATAGCGGAGATTATTAGACACTTACCATCACATAAATCACCAGGTCCTGAAGGACTGCCTTACTCCTATTATAAGACCTTCCTTCCAACTCTAACTACCCATATGGTTAATCTGTTTGCTTCCCTGATGAAGGGCATTGTTCCAAACCCTCAATTCTTACATGCATTCATTACAGTCATCCCAAAACCAGGTAAAGACCCAACTATCCCTGACAATTACCGACCTATTGCTTTATTAAATTCTGACTACAAAATATTCATGAAAATTCTTGAAAATAGATTATCACTACTGCTCCCATCATTAATACATAAAGACCAAGTAGGCTTTGTTCCCACTAGACATGCTGGTTATAACACAAGACGCACTATTGACCTTAAAGATCTCCTAACCAAGACCAAACGCCCTGCTCTAGTATTGAGATTAGATGCTCAAAAAACTTTTGACAGCTTAAACTGGTTGTTCATGTTTGCAGTCCTTTCCCAATATGGGTTTTCTGGACTTTTTATCCATGCCCTCCAGGCATTAAATTCTACACCTACCTCTCAAGTGCAGTTCACTTCCCATTTGTTGCAATCATTCCCCTTAAGCAATGGCACCAGGCAGGGATGCCCCCTGTAGCCCTTACTCTTTATTCTTAGTTTGGAGCCTCTGGCTGCTGCCATCCATTCCCATTCTGAAATACGAGGGGTGCTGCTGCGACAACGGGAATATAAACTTTCCTTATTTGCTGATGACATCCTACCGACACTAACACATCCCCACATCTCCCTTCCTTCCCTACATGACACCTTACAATCTTTTGGCACTTTATCAAGGTTCAAAGTTAATTCAACCAGAATGGAAGCCCTCCCTATAAATATTCCAGCAGATTTCTTCGCCTCTCTTCAGCAAAACTTTCATTATCACTGGTGCTCCCCCTCACTTAAATATCTGGGCATTCATTTAACTTCCTCCTATTCTACCTTATATCAGGCTAATTTCCCCCCTCTATTTACAGAAAATAACCATTTATTAAAAAATTGGACTGCCCTCCCCCTCTCTCTTCTTGGGAGAATTAATGTTCTCAAAATGTTGATACTTCCCAAACTACTGTACTTGTTTGAGACCCTTCCAGTGTCGATCCCATTACCCCAATTGAAGGCACTTTAGAGAAATTTTCTTAAATTTATATGGAATAATGACTCCCACGGGATAGTGGGATCAGTAGCCCAAGCTCTGCGAACTAGAGGTGGATTGGGAGCCCCTGATTTATTAAAATACTACTATGCCACACATTTAAGGGCTATTGCCTCATTAATGTCTAGATATGCCCCAAACAGATGGTCTGGAATTGAAATGGGGGTTACCTCCCCTGCACATCCTTGCTACATGCTGTGGCCATCCTCTGACAAATATATGCCTCAACTGAGAAGTGTATGTCTGGCCATGATGCTATTCGCTTTGTTAATCTGGAAGCGATGCTCTAGCAGGTACTCTCTCTCTTCTCCATGCTCGCCGTTTGTAAACATTTTATTCAATCCGGATATCCCTGACAGCTAAACCTTTAACTGTATGTTACCCTGGACCCAAGCATGAATTTTCCAATTATGCCATCTAGTACATCCATTGACACATAAATGATTGTCTTTTACAGATTTGCAATCTAAACATCAGATTCCAAAATCTCTTTTTATTCTGACTTACAAACCTTTTTTTGTTACCAAGTCCTCTCCCCTAAATCTAGATACACCAACTAGTTTTGAACTATTGTGCTCTCGGTGCCCATATAAACCTCATTTGATCTCCTCCATATACAAACTTCTACATGAAGCTACTCCCTTGACTGAAGCTAGCCATACATATATGAGGAAATGGTTACAATATTCTTCAACAACCCATCTCCTTAGTTGACTGGGGGAAAATCTGGGATTCTACATCTAGAGTTTCATTCTGTGTGGCACAAGGAGAGACTGCTTACAAAATGATTTTATTTTTGTATAGAACTCCAGATTTTTTCCTTTTCTCTAATTTTGGTGACCTCTGGGCAAATAGAATGTATAGGGAACACCTTAAATCTACACTTCACATGCAGTTTCAAGGCATCCCTAAGCATTCTTAGTGCAGCTTTATTATATTCTAACACCTGAAATGTGTTTATTTACGTGCATCCCTCTTATTATTCCTACATGTAAGGCAGGGATATACAATTAGAGGACCTCCAGCTGTTGCAGAACTACAAGTCCCATGAGACATAGCAAGACTCTGACAGCCACAAGCATGACACCCAGAGGCAGAGGCATGATGGGACTTGTAGTTTTGCAACAGCTGGAGGTCTGCTAATTGCATATCCCTGATGTAAAGGAATTGGTCTGCATCCTGCTCTGCAAAAAAATGTGATTTGGTTTCACCTTTAGGAGATGCCTTTCCCATAAGATTAGTATGTCTACTGGCATATAGTGGCCAGAACATGGGCACTATATTTAAAGAATTAAGATGCCCAGTCCACCAGAACCCCCAGAGGGAGAGTTCAGATAATCCAGAGAAGGTAGGAAATCCATAATATGAAGCAAAGTTCTGGGAAGATGGTGTTGTGAGAGGGGAATTCAGTATCCAAGTAGGGTTCAGGACTGGCTGTGTTCAAATAGAGTAGTTCATATCCAAAGCAAGAGTCAGGGCAGGCAGTGTTCAGAGAGAGTAGTCCATACGCAAAGCAAGAGTCGGTGCACCAAGTGTTCAGAGAAAGTAGTCAATATCCAAAGTGAGGGGGCTTCTGATCCTCAAATAGAGCACCACAGCTTCACAGCCAATCAGTTGTGAGGAGACCACTGCCCAGGAACCAAGAAACTGCATCTTGGGGCATGCTGCCACTGACCAGTCTGAGTAAGGCTGGGTCAGGCTATGAAGGGAGAGTGGCAGCAGGCTTGACTTGCACTCCTAGTAGAGGCTGTGGCTAAAAATGCAGGGGGAACTAGTTCAGTTTTCCTAACATTACTTCACTATGTTCCTTTCTTCCTGTTGATAATAAAGGTTTGAGATACAAAGTAATTGTCATTTGCCACATTTGTAAAGAAATTCCTCCAAGTATCCCATCTACAGATATCAAACTGGATGAGGTGCCATTGGGACGGGGCTCCCTTATAAGCAACATTGGGCTCAATTGTTTAAAGAAGTAGATACAAAAATTCTTCTTTCTGAATTATAGTTGATAAAATTCAGAAGCAGTTTGTGTTCATTCATAGCAACCTAGGAGTATCACAATTCCATATAAATAGATGGAAATGATAATATGGCTAGGTACCAAAAATATTACAACAAACAAATTGAAATCTCGGAATCCACTTAGGAGCAGAGCTTTTATCTATAGTGGTGTTGGAGCTGAATTTTAATATCTCAGTTCCAAAGCTTGGGAAAACTGTCATCGTGGAAGTATTTCTGGATACTTCAACCAGGGAAGCTATTCATGTTTCCACAAACATTCTAAACACTGTTACATTATATTTCTCTATAAACTGACATTTTTTTTACCAGTTGAACTCATCCAAAATGTATGGCATTTAGTCAATTCATTCAAACATCAAGCTAGTCTAATGTTTATTAGTTGACATAAATGATCAGGCTCGGCAATGGATCACATATTTTACATTTCTGGTCTTACTGTCTGTTCTGCCATCATTACTCAGGTGAAAAAGTATCAGCCAAATTCTCTTCATTGCTGCTCAGCTGTATCTTTTTTTGATGACAACCTGAATTTCCACAGAATGTCAGAAACAAATGCAACATTTATCAAACACCTAAATATACAGTATGTTAAATAAATTTCTTATTTTTAACACAATTTTTTTCATATTCCAGTAAAGACAAATTAATCATAATAGCTTTATTTGTTACTTCTCAACCTTGCAAATAAACTTTTTGTGGTATAGTAATATAATACTCATATTAGTTCCATAAAAGCTTTAAAACCTTCATCTTTTACCATTTTCAGCATAGTCACAATATTCCTCAAGCGTATCATTCTCAAGACCAGTTCTCTAAAATATGTAGCAATTTCAGAAAGTTGCAAGTGGCATGTTAAATATTCTGAGCATGAGTAAAAGTACAGGCAGTGCTTTACTGTTCAGCATGTGTTATGTAGGAGCATAATATTCAGATTTCCATTACTTGCTCTGCCAAGTAACAACGGAACATAAAGTAAATTCAAAACAATTTGGCAATCATTCTCAATCGTTGTTATTCTGTATGATTTTAATTTTTCCATTACAACGACCCATTTATCAGATTGTATCTTTTATACATTTTGAAAGTAGTAATTGAAAACAAAAATCAGTGATCCAGTTGGACTGAATATTGTATTATTCAGATGCCGTCATTGTCCTCATAGATAATAAAACCGCTCCCCTGTATAATGTAGAATAAAGTTTTCTCAGAGTTCAAATGGAATATGTGCACCGAATACTTTAGCATGCACTAACAATATAAAGGAGGACAATAACAATGCATATGTTACCATTTTAAGTAGTCCAGCAAAGCCATTACTAAAATTAAAAGGTGAAATAGTGTGTCACCGACTTTAAAACAATTTTGGACTATTCAGACATGATTTTTATATTTATTTATTTATTTGTTTATTAATAAACATTGCAGTGATATCTGAATTAATTAAAACAGCCGCCACTGGCAAAGTTGCAAAAGGAATCTCTGTTTTGTGGTTCATAAAAAAAAAAAAATGATAAAAATTTGCTGTACAATTTAATTGTGTTTTTATTATTCTCTTACAATCTCAGATCAGTTTATGAAGAGCTCTTAGCAAAAATAATCTAATCCACTTCCCATTTAATTACAGAATGTTAGTGAGGCTCTGTCTCTTAGAACACTTCATGCCTGTTGTATTTTTTTTATCAGCATCTACATAGCTGATAAATACTCAGCTCTGTAAGCGTATGGCCTCCCCATAATGGCTTAAAATGGACACATCTAGGAACTAAGGATAGGAGACCTCACTGCAAACTTCCTAAATGATTTAAAGAGCTGTATTCAGCTTTATTGAGGCTGCAAGTATCAACTCACAACTGAAATGTTAGTTGTGCTTAGATTGACCTTTTAAGGGAGTTGAGTTTTATTAATTGTTTGTATAAATAGTTCTTTAATCTGTTGCAGACACTGGACATGTTACACATGCCCAAAAAAGTCATCAAAGTGCGAAGGATGTGTGTAGCACATCCAGTGCATCTTCCCCTTTGCCATCCCCCCTCCCAATTGCAGGCAATGTACAGCTCTGAAAATGAAGCCTGGAGTTGCTGTGTAAATATAGCAGCTTCAGTGACTGTATCTGTTAAAAAAGAATCATCTTTTTTTTCTTCTAAAAGTTGATAAACACTAACTTTATTACTTTTGTATATACTTTGTTTTATTTTTCTGCAGCTCAGAGGGATACACTTTGACCTGCAATTGCTGTCTGTTAAAGCAAACTGACAAGCGATTTTTTTTCTAATTTAATTGTTTATTTAAACGCTTCAGCCCCGGAAGATTTTACCCCCTTCCTGACCAGAGCACTTTTTGCGATTCGGCACTTGTGTTGCTTTAACTGACAATTTTGCGGTCATGCCACATTGCACCCAAACAAAATTGACGTCCTTTTTTTCCTCACAAATAGAGATGTCTTTTGGTGATATTTGATCACCCCTGTGGTTTTTATTTTTTGCGCTATAAACAAAAAAAGAGCGACAATTTTGAAAAAAAAAACACAATATTTTTTACTTTTTGCTATAATAAATATCCCCCAAAAATATATAAAAAAATTAATTTTTTTCCTCAGTTTATGCCGATATGTATTCTTCTACATATTTTTGGTAAAAAAAAAAAAAAATTGCAATAAGCGCGTATATTGATTGGTTTGCACAAAAGTTATAGCGTTTACAAAATAGGGGATAGTTTTATGGCATTTTTATGATTAGTGGCCAAATCTAGAAGCAACGTAAGATAACTGCGATTCGCGTAGCCGAGCCATGTTGCCGCAGTACAACTGCTGTGGCTGGTCAGCAAGCGGTTAAAGTGGTAGTAAAGTCAACAAAGTAAAAAAAAACCTTCCCCTTACAATTTTAGAGCATAATGTGCTAGCATTCAGTGCATACTAGCACATTATGAGAGACTTGCCTTAAAAAAAAAGCTGTCCAGCAGTGTGCTGTCCCCACAGACAGGGCTAACATGACCCCATGCATATCGAAGCCACGATCGTGGCACAGTACTCAGTATGCCATCCCTTCAGAGAGTAGTGCGCATGCGCAGGTGATGTCACCAGCTGCAGAAAGAGTAAATGTCTCCTCAATGATGCACGTTTAGGAGATTATCAACAGTTAAAGAGGAACTGCAGTCTGCTCACATAATTTGTAATAACAGATCTTTTTCATTCTGAAGCTTCCCTCCAACAACTTTGCATATTATTCTATATATACTATAATTCTGTACTTGCCTAATATGCTGCAGAAATATCCCTCCACTGAGTCTGGGCAGCTGAAGCTGCTGTCTGTTCACTTTCTGGATTAACACAGACGAACAGATGCACACCCCCAGCTCTGCAGCCCTGCAGCTCTCATTGGCCCTCTTATAACTCACCCCCCTCCCTTCCCGGCATGATGTCATAAGCCTATGCTTTTTAGCAGATGATAAACAGGAAGTGGGCTGTGTAAGGTATTTACTGGCAGAAAAATATGTTTTACTATCCAAAGTTAAAACAACAAGAGCAGAAGAAGATGGAAAGTTGAAAAAATGAGCTTTAAGCTTTATTATAAGCTTACATGTAGGTACAAGTCACTAAGCAGTGTTTACTACCACTTTAACCCCTTATTAACCTAATTAACTATTTTTTCCCCTTCTTAATTTTTTTATTTATATTTTATTACCCATTAATATTTTAACTTATTCAATGTTATTAGTTTGTTTGTTCATTTTTATATCACAAGTAGCAATACTCACGCTGGAGCTGCTGGTTTAAGCGGGCCTGTCCTCTTTGCTCTACACCCTTCCTAAATTGTTCACTCCCCTTGACACAACTGTAGTGCAGTGTTAAAACAATATGAGCATTAACTTTAACCCACAATATACACTTACACTTAAAGTTACCTCTCCCTGGGTGCTGGTAGCTCCACCTGTAGGAGAAATGACAACACTGCACACAGACTCCAATAATGACCAAAAGTAACTTCTTTCTTTGGATAAGTAATATATTTATATAAAGAGTTATTTCAATAAATACACTAGCACACCAACATAGTGTGATAGTATAAGAAATAATATGACAATCAATAACAGTCCCAGAAATACCTATATATTGAAATGAATCTATACCCGGGAGCTCCCCTTAATCTAAACCTTAAAGTCACTTATACTAAAATGCAGGGCCCTGCAATGAAAAAGGCAGTCCAGGCGTCTTCAGTCTTCACTAGCTTTTATAATTGTAATCCGTATAGAGGGTTCCGACTGGGCGTTACACGGTGTAGTATAACACACTAAAACAATTGTAATCCAAATGAGTGACTAGGGGTCTTCATATGAAGAAACAAAACATCTAGCATCCGCACTTGAACGCTGAGGTCTATCTGGATGTAATGCTCTCAGACTTAACTTGTTCCGTGGGACTATCAGTTCCAGCAACACTCTGTACAGTTCTAAAGATGTGTGTGTAATACTCAATTAAACTTCTGGGTATCAACCCTCTCACCACATGGGATCCAGGCAGGTGGATGTCTCCGGTTCAGCAGTTCTCAGTTCCGTATGGAGGCACCACCACGCCGTCACACTGTTCCGTTCACAAACGACCGGGAGTCCTCGGTTATCTCCCCACAGGTCTTCCGGAACAATCACGTGTCTTGTCCAGTTCACTTCAATGCAAATGGCAGGATACCGCAGCTGCTCCGTTCCTTCGTAAAGTAGGCCACAACCCTGTGGGACACACACACCCACAGAGTCCTGCTGACAGGCCATGCGTCCCAGGACCAAGAGAGCTAAAATGGCCACTGCTTACCCTTTTATATCCTCCCACAATGCAGTTCAGTTCTGACTTTGTCCAGGAGCATTGTGGGTGGGTCAAAGCTACAGTTCCGAAGTAAACAGTGAATCACTTCCATGTCACTTAATCCTGAGACGTAAACTTATTGTGCTTTATCAATTGTCCACAAGATGGCACTAACACAACTATTGTACTAAATAATACACATAAAGCTAGAAACAATAGTTGTCAGCGCTATACACGTTTAGCGCAAAATTTAAAAAAAAAAAAAAAAAATGATTTGTAAATAAGTTTGCAATGCTTTGTACCATAATCATAATAGTTATTTTAAAGAGAAAATAACAAAACAAAACAAATTATAGAATAAAATAGAATAAAATGTATACTATTTTTTAAGCTAACTGATAAACACTGGTAAACAAATGCTACATCCCTTTGATGTGTGTTTCCTCTCACAGCAGTCATTAACTGAATGCTTCCTATAGTCTTCAGGACTGTAGGAAGCATTCAATTTGTTAAAAAAAAAATGTTTAAAAAGGTCAGCTTCCCTGTTGAGCAGTACAATGATGCTATGGTGACATTATACTGTTCTGTCTATTAATCTGTGTCTGTATGCCAGTGCATAAGTCCGTGTCTCTGATCAATAACCATAGCAGTACAATGTCATTATAGTGACACCGCACTGGTCTGGTGACAGTATGTAAAAAAAAAAAATGCTGCAGTGATCATGTACAATGGCTGGCTGCTTTGATATCACTGCATGTCAGTGCCATCAATCCCTGTCTCAGCAGTACAATGTCACCAGTCCTTGTCTCAATAGTACAATGTCACCAGTCCTTGTCTCAGCAGTACAATGTCACCAGTCCTTGTTCCAGCAGTAAAATGTCACCAGTCCTTGTTCCAGCAGTACAAGGTCACCAATCCTTGTCTCAGCAGTACAATGCCACCAAACCAGTGCAGCTAGTCACCATTACAATACACTGGTTTGAATATAATTGGTTGATCTGTGCGATACACAAGTTACAATGTCGAGTACATAATCAGTCCAAACATTGAAAAAGTCTTACACATACGAAATCCCCATACTCAGGAGGCGTGGCAGAATGTACTTTGGGATGTAATTCTAAGTATGCTTATGTTGTATGTTATAAATATCTTATTAATTGACAACTTTGTGTAAAAAAAAAAAATTTTCATTTTCATTCCGCATTTTCCAAATACTTAGTATTTTTGAAAAGACTCGCCATGCCTCTTAGTAAATTCTAGGGTGTTTGCTTTCCAAAATATGGTAAAAAGTGTTTACACTGGCCTCCAAAAATGTGATATCTGGTCAGAAAATTAGATGTGTATTTTATACCCCTAGATTGCGTGAAGGTGCTCCATGGATTTTGGGCCCCTCTATGTAGCTAGACTGTGAAAAAGTCTTACATATGTTGTGTCCCCATACTCAGAATTACACCCAAAACACATACTGCTATTCCTCCTAAGCATGGCTATGCTTTATGTTGGAAATATCTTATAAATTTACAACTTTGTGTAAAAAAAATAATTTTATATTTCTTTCCACATTTTCCAAATACGTGTGGCTAAAAATAGCATATCACAGGTAGGCCACTGGGTTGTCTCCCAGCTTTACATTGGTTAGTTTGTACATTTGTTTATGAACTTTTATCTAGAAGGGCTGTATAATTGGGCATGACCAAAAAATGTGAACACCCTTCCTGGGTGTTGCACCTCCAGCACTTGGGTAAGGTTTGTGTTAGGGAACTCAGTACCACTGTGTCAAGATTTTGAAACTTGCTTCTTGTACGACATTTGAAATGGATGCAGTGTGGGTGAAGCGCAAAATGCGATCCTTCTGTTGTTCGGAGAAGGTGTCCCCCTGATTAGATTCCCACTTACTAAAATATAGTGGATATTGGTGAGCAAATGAGGGAGCAATCATCTTATAAGCTAAGGAAAGGTCATGTCTGATAGGAGTTGTGAAGACACAGAGTTTCTCAAAACTAGTTAGGGGGGAGAGCGGGAGAGGAGGTTTCCCTAAGTTGTGCTAGAAATGTCGCAACTGTAAAGCATTCCAGGAGGGTGGTGGGACCGATCATGCTTAGAAGTTGTTGCACAGATTTATAGCCCAAAGGGGTGAGGAAGGCTTCAACTCATGTGTGGTTAGCAGTAAGAAATGGTTGGAAGAGAGTCTCCATCCATCACAGGGCAAAGGTAGGATGGCCTAATATGGGTGTCATATGCAAAGGGTAGCATGTTGACAAGATGTCATTCTCTTCCACAGAGAGGATCTTAGCTGTATAACCAATAACCAACCTATGTTTAGGGTTGTTGTCCTGCTGGAAGGTGAACTTCCACCCAAGTCTTGAGTCTTTTGCAGACTCAAACTGATTTTCTTCTAAGATTGCCCTGTATTTGGCTCCATTCTTCTTTCCATCAACTCTGCCAAGCTTCCCTGTCCTTGCTGAAGAAAAGCATCCCCACAACATCATGCTGCTACCACCATGTTTCACAGTGTGGCTGGTGTGTTCAGGGTGATGTGCAGTGTTAGTTTTCCACCACACATAGAGTTTTGCTTTTAGGGCACAAAGTTCAATTTTGGTTTCATCTGATCAGAGCACCTTCTTCCACATGTTTGCTGTGTCCTCCACATGGCTTCTCACAAACTGCAAACAGGACTTTTTATGGCTTTCTTTCAACAATGGCTTTTTGTTTCCAGTTACCATGGGCCTCTTGGCTGCTTCTCTGATTAATGCTCTCCTTGCCATGCCTGTCAGTTTAGGTGGGTGGCCATATCTTGGTAGGTTTGCAGTTGTGCCATACTCTTTCCATTTTCAGATGATGGATTGAACAGTGCTCTGTGAGATGTTCAAAGCTTGGGATATATTTTTATAACCTAACCCTGCTTTAAACTTCTCCACAACTGTATTACTGACCTGTCTGGTGTATTCCTTTGCCTTCATGATGCTGTTTGCTCACTAAGGTTCTTTAAAAAAACCCTGAGGGCTTCACAGAAGAGCTGTATTTATACTGCAATTAAATTACACACAGGTGGACTCTATTTACTAATTAGGTGACTTCTAAAGACAATTGGTTGCACTCAATTTTAGTTAGGGGTATCAGCGTAAAGGGGGCTGAATACAAATGCATGCCACACTTTTCAAATATTTATTTGTAAAACAAATTGAAAACCATTTATCATTTTCCTTCTACTTCACAGTTATGTGCAACTTTGTGTTGGTCTATCACATAAAATCCCAATAAAATACATTTACGTTTGTGGTTGTAACATGACAAAATATAGAAAATTTTAAGGGTATGAATACTTTTTCAAGGCACTGTATATGCTTTTAACGTGCACAACTAAAAGCAGATATCACACATGTGAATCTTGCTGGCTTGTCCATAGTTTCAGTCTGTTTACTAATGCCTCACAGGTTGTGGTTTGTGTCTGCAGTACTGCTAATGCTTGCTGAGTTTCCTATTAACTCAGCAAGGCCTGGCCCTGCAGGCTTGACTTAATGTGTATTAATGTTTTAATGCTTGGTTTGTGGTCTTGACCTTTACAGTACATTTGTCTCCCATTCAGAACCTTTGGGTTCTGGATTCCTAGAACTTCCTGTCAGACACCGTAAGATACAAAGCTATTGGATGTTAAGGGATGGTCTCCAAACCAACAAGCAGTTCAAGCGATCTACAACAAATAAGGCTATCAGGATATCGACCTGACAGTAAACTTGATGGCTTCCCAGAGGTTGAAGCAGTGGAACTACTGACATTTAGCTGGGTCTGCAGATTAGCCAAAATGTATATCCAACAAACCCAGTGGTCTCCAGGCTCCTTATCAGGATCCACAGTCGTCGAGTGGTGATGAGGACAATAATTGCCCGATGGCATGCAAGCCATGATATTCTTGGGTACATTCTCTGATCCGGGAACCTCCTATTCTCCTTCCTGAGATCCAATACCTCACACAGCATGGCCAACTGTATCATCCAAATTCAGACCAGTTATATCTAGAGGCTGGAGACCAAGAAGTGAAGGCTCATCTGGAGGTCTCATCTTTAGTATTTGAAACCCTGTTGGGCCAGGGCACCAACTCCAAACTTCAGGTATACTAGATCATAGGAAACCTTGCAGAATTTAAATGATTGAATCCTCTGTTCCCAACTGTAAGGATTGAATTGTATGCAAGTAAGCCTAAATATGGGATTAAATGGTAGATGATGCTCAGTCGTGTCCTCAATCTCTGGGATCCAGTAACTGTCACATATCTTGGTAAACCAATTCTGGAAAACCTATGCAGATTCTTCCCCTTGGGTCTTCCAAATATTAAGGGACACGTTGTCTCACTCTCCATTCATCTGGATAGGACTTCTTCAATATGGCCAGGAACACTGAAGCAGTATTTCGTATGGCTAATATGTCTAGAAGAAGGATCTCAGATATCCAAGTGTCAAGCCATAAACTACCTTGTTGCTGCCATTATCAGGCAGAATGGAATGGCTGTAGTGTCTTCCTCAGAACTATACAAAGGTCTGCATCTTTGCATCTGGGTTAGGACATCACCCTTCCAGCATATCCAAACTAAGGTGTCTGAAGTACCAAAAGCATTGGAAATAGATTTGAGGTAGAAGAGATACATGGAAATAACCCTTCTTTAAAGGTCAAACAATGGGCTCTTCAGGCCCAGTAGCATCAGAAAAGGACAATCACTGTCCATAAAAGACAATTGCATTGTAGCTGATCAAGTTAGTTTAAGGGGCTTAGATGGCAAGGACAAATCCATCAATTGAGTGCAGAGACCGCTTTACCAGACAGATTGTGCATCCATGCACAGAACTCAAGGAAGTGTCTCCAGAATTAGTATGCACACTGCATCCTGGTCTACATTCAACATGTTTTGGGTCCATTTTAAAGTGGACCCACTGGCCTTAGCTACAATACATTTCAGTTGTTTAGTGTTGGATAGATCTAATTTAAACACTTCAGCATTACCCACCTTTATTTCTTTTGGTGTGTGCTACATCCCATACGTATATGCTGTCATGCTTGTATCAGGTAAATGGAAAATGTTATACTTACCTGACAGTAATTTTCCTTTCCTGATGCAAAAGCATGACAGCATATACTGTAGGTTCCTCCCAAAGGGCTTCTCAGTAATGATAGGTTACAAGAATGTTGCCTGGTGGGAGGCGACTGATTTATATAGTATAACTGGTCCTGGAATCAGGCGGGGGGGCGGAGCGTACCCATATGTATATGCTGTCATGCTATTGCATCAGGAAGGGAAAATTACCATCAGGTAAGTACAACATCTTCAGTTTGAATGCTGTGTACTGAGGTTTAATAACTAGAATAAGAACATTGATTGTGTTTTACACAGCAGCTGTTACTATAGAGATCATTAGCGCTGGTATTTTTGGTATATAAACAAATATTTAATATAATGCAGCTTACTAGTCATTAGATGTAGTTGTTGCATTCGTTTTGTTTTTTTTTTGTTTTTTTTTTTACTTTCACTTGATATAATATACCTTCTGTTCCTTCATGTCTACACATTTTTCTCCACTGTATCCATAAAGTTAGCCATGGTTCTTGCACAAGCTGGAGTCCAAACATGTCTACCTTTGTTTATCCCCATTATTTAGTGGCTTTACGAGACTAGTAGTTAGGCATGGTCGAGTATGGGGTTGCATGGTAAGTGTTAGGGGTGCTGCTGCACAGAGATGTTTTTTTACCTTCATGCATAGAATGCATGAAGGTAAAAAATCTTGAGCCGTTAGAACCACTTTAAAAGTGTCAATGAAAACAGTACAGAAGTGTTTAGGAACAATGCAATTAAGATCTCTTAAACATGAAAATATAATATATTTTAATATGTTTAAATACAGTGTCAACATACAAGTACATTTTACACGTCTATAAATTATTTAAGGAAATAAAAAATCCAGATTTATTGTGATCTGCATATATGCACAGATGCATTTAGGTAAGCACAAAACAATGGTTATGACAATAAAAAATGAAAGAATACAGGCAAAGTGCACAGTTTAAAGTGACAAGGAAAAAGCAGAACAAAGTATGCTTTTACAGCAAATGTGATCAACAACAAACACTTTGAAATCATAAAAAGGCACAATTATTTGAACTTGCAGCACTCAGTGCACTTTACAGATTATGGGAAAAGTCTTTTAGCTCTACTGAAAAGAACTCAGTGTTTCCTTGCTGTCTCACAACAACATTGTCAAAATCTGTTTACTTCAATTTGCATCAGCAAAATAACAATAGTAAAAGAAAATCAACAGAAATGCAACACAGTAAGTTTCTTTTTTTGCAGTGTCATTCATAGAACAAAAGGTTTTAAGGCGATGACGTCTATTTCTATTGAACCTAGATTTAGCAGTAGATTTCCTTACAAATGACAACTGAGCAAATGAAGAAGCCCAGCATCAATATATAGGAACACATAACATAACATTCTTATACCGTATTAAAACAAAAGGCACTAATTGTATAATTTGTATAATTTCCCAAAAATTATTATTGGCAAAACTCAAAGAACCTAGCAAAGACAGTAGAGACAAATGCTAAATGTAGAGAGGACCTAAACATACCATAGGCCTAATACACACTACTAGGTTTTTTTTTTTTCATTCAATCCAACGGGGCTGAGCAAACAAAAAATGACAGCTCAGGAGGAGCAGCTGTACTAACTGTGCAATGTTAGTGCAGCAATCTCCCTTGCTGTGCTATTGTATTTTGACAGGGGGATGGCTCCCCCCACCAGAACACTCTGGTCAGTGTTTTCAGCCATTGGCTGAATGTGGTGATCAGAGCCGATTGGCAGACCTTTTTTGTTCATTTTCATTCGACAAAGGCCTCCTGAATGGCTGGCTTCTGTCGGACTGGCTGCAGTACACGCAGGCTGATTGTTGGCCAGTTTCTATTGAATTGGGTGATGCCGTCCGACATTTGGCCCATGTGTACTAGGCTATATGGCTTGTGAGGGATAAACTGATTTGCATATTTAGCACAATAATAAGGGCTTGCATGGGGGGGGGGGTATTCTTGTCTTATGCCATTTCCATTGAAACACAGATGCATGCATTTGAATGGAAAAAAAAACAGTGTTTAACAGGAAAAGATTGTGTTTGATCTTTTTTGCCTGCAGTTCAAACTCACATAGGATATGCTACATCCAGAGAAATGCAGTACAGTTAAAATGCAGCTGTCATTACCTGTCATGAACTGAACTTCAGTTTAGTGGCATTCCGATGACCTATATTTGACATGTGTTAAAAACTCAAGCCCTAAAAGACTTATCCAGAATGAAATGACATTTCTACAAATATATTAAACAGCTCCATGGAAATATAATGTAAAAGAGAAGTATATTTTTTTTTTGGCTTATTCATACTTACTGGGTGGATGCAGCATCGGCGCCTCTGCGCTGAGAACCGAGCGATTAAACACCACCAATGGCTTGGTTCTCACAAATCCCCAAGCAGAGAGCTGCTGCCTGTCAATCAGCAGCTCTCCTTTCTGCTCCTCCTCACTCACTGGAGCGCTGAGCTGTGGAGGGGCGGGGAGTGGCCATCTCAGGCTCTCAGCGGCTCCCTTAGAGGCTGAGATCAGTCCAGGCACCTGGCAAATCCAGACTTTATTGTCATGATGACACACTGCCTGGACTAATTTCTGTGACGTCAGCAGAGAGCAGACTTCAGTCCACTCTCTGCTGAAAACAGATCACAGGAGTGCAAAATTAATTGCACTCCTGTGACCCATAGCAGAAGCCCAGACAAACAAGCTCAGGCTGGACTTCTCCATTAATTATGAATATGTATTTTATAGTTCTAGATTTACTATAGCATCAACATGGGGTAATAGCACCATATTCCCATTCATTAGGGTCTGATGAATTAAAGTAGAATTAAACCATCGGCATTTTTTAGTTTAACACATTGTACATAATAAAATAAACATTGCTCAATAAACTTTTTTAAAAAAAATTCTTACCTTAGTTCTTGTAGTTTAAAATTTCTATTGCTGTTGGCTCTTGCTCTCTCAGTGCTATTTCCCAGAGCTTCACAGGAAAGCATTAGCGGTGAACAGTGCAGTCTATATAGTTAGTCTGTTAGTTTGGGGAAGGGAGTGGAGGAGGGAGGAGCAGGGGAATTGCCATCCTAGATAGCAGGGCTGTGTGTTCTTATTGATAACAAAGTGTAGGAAGACACAACTCCAGTACCTGCGTGCATGGGTGACTCCAAAAGATGTTGCGAGAAAAAGGAACCACCCTGAAACAGTTAAGGGCAGTGATCATGGCACCAATTTAAATAGGAACATAGGCAAATATTAAAAGGTAAAGAAGCTGCATATTTAGCAAGTGATTAAATCATCTGCTGAAAGTGCTTAAAAACGGATGGTTTAATATTACTTTAAATACCTCTTTGTTCTAGCATACATAGGTACAGCTAGTGGGCTGGTAAAAACAATACTGAAGATGAATCCTAGCAGGTAGGTAAATACACAATGTATGTAAAGTGTGTCACCTGCCAAAATCATTGTAATTCAGATAAACCAGTCTTGTGATCTATGCACGTTTATCAGACAACTCGGTTAGCACCTGACTTCTACCCTGCAGTAAAGCTGGACCCGCTCCTCTCTGTAATTTGACAACAATGAAGCAGCAGTACAATGGTTCTTGTACTCCCTACGTCAGCATATTCACAGAGTGACAGAATTGTTCAAAGCGTTATAGTCCTAATTGTCTGAAAATATTGACCTTTTACCAGTTTGGGTACGTTTGTTAAAGGTATTGCAGTAGGCTATCTAATTTATGAATACATAACTAGATTAGGTGGTAATTGATTTATATTTTCCTGGTGTTTGGCTCTCAGAGACACAAGCCACTACTGTGGGTTGTTATAAGGCTTGGTTCACATATATGCAAATCTGATGTATTTTTAACCACATCTGAGTTGCATAACATGTGAATTAGACTAGTTTTCAATGGAGCGGTTCACACATATCCAGGACAGTCACTTTCCATTTCTAAAAAGGATCCTGTGCGATTTTGGGTTTGGTTTAGGTGCAAATTCAAGTAAAAATTTCCACATGAACCGAGGAACAAAACTGCATTGGACTTTGGACTGCAAACCGCAGCAGGACATGTGTGAACCCAGCCTAACCACATAAAGACCCTGCCTATTCTGACACTATTCTGACATTTACAAGTAAAAATCTGCATTTTTTTGTTAGAAAATTACTTAGAACCCCCAAACAATATATATATATATTTAGCAGAGGCCCTAGGGAATAATATTGCAATTTTTTATGTCACACAGTATTTGCACAGCAAAGTTTAAAAAAAATACACTTTAATGAATACAAAGAAGCACAATAAATAACCCTTTTTTGTAAAATATGAAAGATGATGTTATTCCGAGTAAATCAATACCTAACATGTCATGCTTTAAAATTGTGCATGCTTAGGGGTGCGCATGAGCGGAGGCTCCAAGATGGCCATATAAGCCCTGGAGCTCCACACCATCCCAGCCGAGGCTATTAAACCCAACTACGGGCATACTGCAGCATCGGGGAACTGGCACATATATAAATATCCGGCCAGGAGGGTCCTGTGGTCGAGATTTCATACAGAATGGGACCCGCTCATGTCCAAGATGGCGGCCGCGGCACAATTGTGTGCTGACATGGAAGAAGAACTCCCTCAGCCACTATTCCAGGATCCCCTACAGGGACCTCCGGGACAAGCAGCAGTGAATAACCCCCACACAGAGGCTCCCTCACAAGCCTCCACGGAGTCACTTATAGGGCACACTCTGGAGGATTACATGCTCTCCCCATGGGATATGCTGAGGCCTACCCAGCAACCTCACAACAGCCGGGGCACTCCAGCTCAGACACACTGATCAACACTGCTGATCTGTTCCATAAACTCTCGGAACTGTTGAATAGGGGACTATCCACTAAGATCACTGGGGACATTAAGGCAGATCTCCAGAACTTAGGAGACAGAACGGAGCAATGGAGCTTAAAATAGATTCCACAATAGCTAGGACCAATCAAAACTCGGATCACATTCATGTTCTACAAGATCAATTGGACACAGCTTTATCTCGAATCGATGTTCTCAAGAACAGATTGCGAAGGTACAACATTCGTTTTAGGGGGCTCCCGGAGTCCATCACTGACGTTACACTGGCAGTACAGGACTTTATCAGGGACCTTATCCCCAATATTCCTACTCATGAACTGGAACTTCACGAGATGGCTCTCAAACAGCTCCAGAATTACTCCTCAAGGTAAGTGACAGCGTATCAAGTAAGAATGTAACTCCTCTGCTCAATGGCTAACAACACCATACCCTCTCCTCCACTGCATGTTGCTTCCCACAATACGCAGGGGATGAACTCACCAGTGAAAAGACGAAAAATCTTACAAGCGCTACATTCCCAAAAAATAGACTTAGTACTCCTACAGGAGACACACTTCCCAAGGCCGGTATAACCCCTCCTTTTTGAATGGCAAATTTCCAATGTTCTTCCTAGCGAATGCCAAGGATAAAACTAGGGGGGTGGCCATCCTGATTTCAAATAACTGTAAATTCACTCCGCAACTTGAACACAGGGACCCAGAAGGCAGGTTTTTACTGGTGAAGGGGACAATTGATGATCAAATTTACTCATTTACCTCATACTATGCACCCAATCAGGAACAAACAGAATTTTTCCAGAACTTGTTTAAAAAACTAGACCCCTTAGTGGAAGGGATGGTCGTATATGGAGGAGATTCAAACATGGCCCTAGATCAGGGGCTGGATAAATCTAGACCAACTGGCTCCCAACTCATCCGCCCTCCCAAAAGGAGCCTCAAATTGGCCAAATTAATTTTCCAATATGGATGGGCGGACGCATGGAGAGAAATGAACCCAACCAAACAGGACTACACTCACTTTTCATGCCCTCGCCAGTCTTACGCAAGGATCGACCATATGTTTATTTCCACCTCCAAACTCCCAAAAGTAGCTAAGTCGTTTATCAGGGACATGGTTTGGTCGGACCATTCTATAGTCCTACTCATCTTAAATAGGAGCCTTGATAGTCCAATCCTACGTAATTGGAGACTTAACGAATCCATACTTAGTGACCCGATTAGAGTGGTGGAACTTGAAAAAGCAATAAAGGAATACTTCCTTTTGAATAACACAGTGGGAGTTTCGCCAGAAACTCTCTGGGCCATGATAAGGCCACGATAAGGGGTAAGTTAATTCAGATTTCCTCACAGATCAAAAGGGAAAGAATGACCGACATACAAAAATTGGAAACAGAATTTACACAACTGTGAGGTCTCCACAAGCAAGACCTCAAAATAGTCCCCATGGCTAAACTAGACACAGTGCACCTCTCCCTTAACCTGGCTCTCACTGCCAAAGCTGAAAAGAATATTAGATGGAGCGGGGCCAGGTTTAATCACCAGAGGGACAGAATGGGATCTTTGCTGACCGCTAAATTATCTCCACAACAACGTATGCAGGCTTTACCAAAATTAGAACATCAGACAGGACGCACACTTTGAACCCACAAAGGATTATGGCAATGTTCCACACATTCTACGAGTAGTTATACAGCGAGGGGATTGAGCACAACAAGGCCCACATGAACTCCTTTTTAGACTCCCTCCCTATTCCGACATTGGCTGACTGCCACCGGGACAAAATGGAGACCCCAATAACAGAGGAAGAAGTCCTCTAGGTCATTAAGTATCTTAAACGGGGTTCAGCTCCGGGCCCAGGTGGCTTCTCCACACCTTACTGCAAAACGTTTGCACAGACCTTAGCCCTGCACCTCGCTTGCTTCTTTAATGCCAAAACCAAAGGGGAGCCTTTAGATAGACAACTTAACTCTGCATTGTCATGGCCACACAAAGAAATTCTGGTCAAACACTTCTTTAAAAATGGAAAACTCTTATCAAGAGATGAAATAAACAAAGACAGTGACCCTCCCCAGATCTCTCAATGGAATTACATACAAATTAGACATTACTTGACTAACAATGAGACAACCCAACACTGGACTAGACCTCTTACGACACTAGAAGACCTTTGTACAAAAACTACCCCACAGAGACATATAATTTCTATTCTCTACAACTCGCTCTTTGTGAGTAATTCTGAATTCTCCAGTTCGTCATGTCAAGCCTGGGAACAAGACCTCAACCTAAATCTGTCAGAAGAAAACTGGGAAAAAATTTTTATGTATGCACATAAAGGTTCTCTTAATGTCGCCACTCAAGAATGCGGCTATAAAATCATCACTAGATGGTATAGAACCCCCACCCTATTGCACAAATTCTCCCCCCAGACCTCTGACAGATGTTGGAGATGCAAACATGAGGAAGGCTCGATGATTCACATCTGGTGGACTTGCCCACTTATCCAAAATTTTTGGAAAATGGTTCACGAAACCGTCACGTCAATCACCTCAGAAAACTTAAGTTTTAACCCAGCACAATACCTGCTACACTACAATTCAATACCCAAAAGACAATACCTAAAATCTCTAACCATGTTTATGGTAAACGCTGCAAGACATTGTATCCCCTGCCACTGGCGCTCAAATTCTATTCCATCAAAAAAAGAATGGTTTCACAGAATAAACAATATAGAAAGAATAGAAGAACTCATAAGCATTTCTCAGGAGAAAATAACTTATTTTGCTTCAACATGGTACAAATGGATAGAATTCAAAAACTCTCAGGCATACAAAGCAATCAATATTTAATAACGAAACTACATTTAATAAATAAGGTTCATAAGAAGGTTCAAGAAAATGATACGGAAATAATATGTCATTTAATCACTCCCATCCCCCCCCCCCCTTTTTCACCTTTTTTTTTTTTTTTTTTATCTCTCCCCCCCCCATCTTTCTTCCCTCCCCTTCAAGTCACAACTCGAGTTAGTTAATAATTACTATTTAATTTCAAGATTTCCTTGATGCTACTTGAAAATATAATTAGCATAAAAAAAAAATGTTTACTTTTGTAACTGTATACAACCATAATGTATCCATATACTGTCCTTAACTGTATTAAAACCAATTGTCATATGTACTACTTTTATGCAAATGTACTACTACAATGGTGTTATGTCATTACATGTTCAATCAATAAAAACTTTTGTGAAACAAAAAAAAAACTCTGCATTTATCTTGGTAATACGAAAACTGAATAAGGATCAAGGGGAGGTGTGCAACTACAGACCAATATCCCTGATAAATAATGACATGAAGATCCTGACCAAAATACTAGCAAATCGCTTAGCAACTTTTATAGGTCTGTATATACATAAGGACCAAATAGGTTTTATACCTGGGAGTCAAAGCCCAGACCAAATTAAGAGAGCAATCAACCTCATTTCTCTTCTTCAGACAGGATGGGATAAAGGGAGATGACAGGAAGGACTGCTCCTATCCATTGATCTCCAAAAGGCCTTTGATTCGGTCTCCTGGCCTTATCTATTTAATATCATGAATCAATGGGGTTTTGGACAGAACTTCATGGGACTAATGACAGCACTCTATTCCTTCCCAGAAGCCAGAGTACGTTTGCAAGGCTATCTCTCAGAGCCAATCAAAATAGCTAGAGGAACCAGACAGGGTTGTCTATTGTCCCCCTTAATTTTTGCAATAGCCATAGAAACTCTAGCGATAGCCATACACAACCACCCAGACATCCAAGGGGTTAACTGCAGCCCACAGAAACATAAATGTGCCCTCTTTGCGGATGACCTTCTGTTATTCGTCACATCCCCGACGACTTCCCTTCCAAACATATGTAAACTGCTAGACGACTTCGCTAAAGCCTCCGGGTTGCGGGTCAACCTATTCAAATCCAGGATTCTAAACGTGACAATCCCACTTCAGAAAGCGGAGAATCTTAAAAGCTCCTTTCAATTTGATTGGAACAATTCGACAATTAGATATCTGGAAATAGATCTTACTTCAAACTTTACATGGTAAACTTCCCCCTCTTTACAAAAAACTCACAATGGACCTTAATAAATGGGCGCTCCATGAATTATCCTGGCTGGGCAGGGTGAACGCAGTCAAAACGACACTGCTTCCCAAATTACTTTATCTTTTTAGGGCTCTCCCCATCCCCATAAATAAGGATCATCTGTTTTGATAAGGATCAAAACAAAATCATAAAATTCATCTGGGGCTCCTCGGGTCACCGCCTCTCCAGAAAAATTCTATGCAGACCTAGAACACAGGGAGGACTGGGAGTACCCCACATGTTGTGGTATTACCAAGCGGCACAACTGACACAATTGTCGACCGTCTATACTCAAAATGTAATCAAATGTAACCAACAAGATCTACCCAATCAAAATGTTTTGCACATGCACAACGAGGTACGTTGTATACCTCATCACCTGCCCATGCGGGAAACACTATGTGGGCCGCACTACTCGGACGTTCTCCACCTGGGTTGGTGAACATGTAGCAAAAATTATTGGGGGAGATACCAAACACACTGTCCCCAGACACTACAGACAGTACCACAATCGAGATCCATCCGGATCACAATTTCTCATCATCTACAGCTATGTTCCCCTTTGGCGCGGAGGGGCTCTAATCCGTGGCGTGTCACAATTAGAGACCTACTGGATATACGAACTCCAGTCCCGCACAACATTGGGGCTTAATGTCGAGTGGGACATCAATGCCTTCATTAACCAATCTTAAACCAGTATGCCTTCTTTTGTCTGTCCCCTTCTTCCTTAACTACAAAACCTTATTGTCCGCTATGGATAATATTTACCATTATAATACACATACAATTATTTTAGAGTGTGTATTTGTTATTTAGGTCTACACAATTTGTCTCTGTTATCTTGGATCCCTATGTTAGACCGTGGCTCTATTTATTTATATCTATTTTTATACATTCTTTACATAATACATTTTTCCGTATAAATATTTTCCAAATAGCTATTTAATTTGAATCCAGATATACCAACATATACATTCTTTTGTTTTGGACACATAAACTAGAATTTTGAATGTATACGTCCACACCATTTATTTGTAAGAACGGGTGAGACAAACTTCATTTTTATTACACGTCCATCTTTTGATATGTGATCTTTCATGTATTTCATATATTAATCTTATATATATATGTTTTAGTAAGACCCTCCGTGTCAACCCATGTAATATCCTCCAGTCAGCATCCTATTGTAAACAGTAAGCCGTTTCCCCTGTACGTTCCATATATTTTCCGTCCATAGTGAGGCTTGAAAGGCAGCGTTGTGACGTCACAATGCTGTTTTCTTCATTGTCACGCCGCTAGTCTACATAGATAGTTTTTGGACTTGCGCCTCGAGAGTGAGGCTTGGAACATGGGATGTTGTGAGGAAGCTGTACAACCATGCGCTCCAATACACTCACCCAAATGAGGCGTGCATCGCACGCGGTCAGCACCATTTTTATATACCCGGAAGTCGCTTCCTTCTTACAGCGCCACTGATTGGAGCCACGCTTTAACATGGGGGTCACTCTTGTATATAAAAGGCAGTGTATACAGTGGTGTGGTACCCCAGATGATGTCCTGTAGGACGAAACGCGTCAGAACGGACTGCTGACACCACTGACACTGCCATACCATTTATGTACGAAGCACTGTTTTTACTCTTCATAAATGTGAGTGTTTTTTGTCTTCAATAAATATGCTTTGAGCTTTTTATGCAGTATTACGCTATGTGCTCTCACATTTCTTCCACATATACTTTGGATGTCTGATTGGATTTGCCCTCCTTGCCATATACATTCCTTACAAGCACCCGGGTCACCTGGATTTGTGCCTTTAAGAACAGATATCATCAAGGATCTCCACTTTTACAAGTCTGATTGACACAGTGGGTCTATTCTTGCACTCTCAATGGAAAAATAAACCAGAACCCCCAAAATTGACTGCATATGAGCAATGGTGTGGCCAGGTCACAGAGCAGAGGGGAGGCATTTCCATGATATACCTGTCACTTGCTTCTGACAACGCTAAATTATTATACATGATGGCCTGGGAGGGAGAGCTACAGAACAGCTGGGATGCGGAGGTATGGAATAGGAACATTCTCCATTCTTACAAAGGTATGCATAACACTGCCCTGATTGAAGCTAATCTAAAAGTGCTAACTAGATGGTACTTAGTTCCGACCAGATTGGCCAAAATATTTCCTTCTGACTCGTCTCATTGCTTTTGAGTATGCACTCTTTCAGGATCCATAATGCATATATGGTGGGAGTGTCCAAAAATCAGAGGATTCTGGAACAGGGTGTTTCACATGATACGCAAGGTTACAGGGTTCCAGGCCCCCAAGGATCCTTACATAGCATTACTTAACGTCCCTAAAATCACCAAAGCCACCCAGGATTTGATATTCTTTGCTACCCATATAGCGTTATTTGCTGACTCCACTTCACAGAAGCCAATGAGATATTCTTGAGGAAGTGATAAGATACACAGCTTCGTTATGATAGGAGTATTATTTGTTATCCCTAGGTCTCTGTAACCGTCATATGTTATATGTCACATTGGACATTTCATGTCCATCATCTTTTCGCAATATAATGTTGCTTGTTTTTGTCAATAAAAAATAATTGAAAGTAAAATTGTGCACGCTTGTGAAATGGCGTCAAACTACGATACTTAAAAATCTCCATAGGCGACACTTTAAAACCATTAACAGGTTACCTGTTTAGAGTTACATAGGAGGTCTAGTGCTAGAAATATTGCTCTCACTATAACCTTTGTGGCGATGCCTTACGTGTGTGGTGCGAACACTATTTACATATGTTGGTGTGACCTTTGTATGTGTTCACCATCGAGCGTGAGCATGGGGGGAAGGTGGAGTTTTCCATTTTTTATTATTATTATTATTATTATTATGTATTTTATTACTTTTTTATTTTTACACTTTCCCTTTAAAAATTTTGTTATCACTTTTATTGCCGTCACAAGAAATATAAACATCTCTTGTGACAACAATAAAGCATGACAGGTCCTCTTTCTGGAGAGATCTTTGGTCAATAAGACCCCACATCTCTGCTCTAAAATAAAAACATCAGATCAAAAAAAAAACATTGATTTAATGCTTTCTCCCCTAAAAATGGCCTTGTTTACATTGGCCGTAAACTGAACGTAATGCCATGACATTATTCCCGGCCTCCTAGACCATAGACATGAGTGGAAGCCATCTTTCTGCTAATCTTTATGGCCAGCCACTGCCACCATTAGACCATTTCCCATGGGCGACCCCTCCCGCTGCTTCTAAAAAGTGATCCAGCAGCTAATCACCCGCTTGGATCACTTTTAGCATAAAGAGCAGCGGCTGCTGAAAATTTTCATACTGGGGGCTATGGCCATATGATCAGGAGCTGATCTTGCTAATAGACCGGGTTCAGGGAATCAGGGAACTTCTGTTGCTCCTTAGGCAAGATTTACAATAGGTGCTTCTGTGCACTGCAGCTCTGAGTTTTTATCCCCTAAAAACAAAGCTTATCACTGTGTTCAGGGGTCTACGAGTAGTTTGTCTGCAGAGTCTGTGTATGGCTACACTGTGTAGTGCAGATACACACAGAACCTGCAGTCAAACTGTTCCTAGAGCCCTGAAAACACTGGGGGGTTTTGCTTTAGCTACACACAAGGCTTCTCCTTCCTATGTTACATGTGATTGCATATATTTGTTTGCTCTGTATTTATTTAATAAAAGTGTTTTCCTCAAGTGAAATCTGAGCTAAGGCTCTCATCGAAATGCATCAGTTTTTTGTTTTAATGTCACTCCTTTGTAACTAGTTACCAATAAATTGTTATACGGACTACAGTTTTGCCAGCTCAATCCATTCATTTGTAAAAGTGTTTTCTTGCACAAAGTGTTGCACTTCCCTTACTTTTATTTTTTGTCTATTACTAGATGCATTACCTTAGGTAGGCTTTAATTCTGAAGTGAAGTCAAGTAGCCCCTTTAGTGCAGATATGAGATGTGAACATTTTGGATTTTTTTAATGGGGGCTGTTCAGCCCATCTTTATCTCCTACTATATAGTCAACTTCACAAAATCTCTCATTTTGAGCTTATGAGTACAGGAGACCACTAGGAAATTTCTTCAACATAAACTACCCTTCACATCGAGCTCTCAAGTGATACCATGTTTAGGAATCACACTAAATGCCACTTCCTCCTCCCTTGCCATGACTAATCCTAAACCATTTATCGCTAAATTTGAAAACCAACTGAAAAACATGTCACAATACGAACTCTCTTAGTTAGGCAGGCTGGCAGCCTTTAAAATGAGGTTACTACCTCAACTTCTCTATGTATTTTAATTTTCTAAATGAAAATGTATTTAGTTGAAAAATCAGCACCACATCCCTCAGTAGAAGTATGCACAAAGAGGAAAAATGTTGGGACTTTAAAGGTGCTGAAAACCTCCCTTTGGAATAACTAGTCATATATAATTTAAAAATATAACATTCTTTTATTAAATTGGTTAAAAATGTGTCTCAAAAATACATAAGACACTACATTAAAACGCCCCTTGTCTCCAAAAGGTATATACCCTCTAGTAACTGATCAGATATAACATAGATATCAAGAATTATATCAGTCGGGGGATGCTGTAAGGGAAATAGACATACATAATTCATAGTTAAACAAATGTATTTATTGAGAATAATGGTATATGTATAATATAAACACTTACATTTAATATATACTGATTCTGGGGTCCCCAATGAGGGCATAAACACACTTCCACCAAAGCACTATATGTGAATCAGAACATCAGACGGGCAAGCAGATCTACCCAAAAGAGAGGGGACCCTCACAAAAATGAGCCAAAAGGAGGTCCAATGCACAGGGATAAACAATTTTAATATTGCCATTTGATATTCAAAAAACAGGCACTAAAAGAAAAAAGAAAAAGGTGAAAAAAAACCCCACCAAGATGATAAGCACGGTATAAAAATCTGGAATAACATAAAAGGATATACTCATTTAGATTCCAGAATGACCGGTTTAACCATGTAATTTAATTAAACATAAAATGCCATAAACATACAGTACCTTGTTTTCCTACAAGAATATTCATCCTGTTCTGTTTAAAATCAATGGAAACCTGGCTGTGTCATAGAAAAGTACCTACAAGCAAAGACCCACATATGACAGTCCTCAAAACCTCCTTTAACCGCTTCAGCCCCAGAAGATTTTACCCCCTTCCTGACCAAAGCACTTTTTGCGATTCGGCACTGTGTTACTTTAACTGACAATTGTGCGGTCGTGCAATGTTGCACCCAAACGAAATTGACGTCCTTATTTCCCCCTCAAATAGAGCTTTCTTTTGGTGTTATTTGATCACCTCTTCGGTTTTTATTTTTTGCGCTATAAACAAAAAAAAGCAACAATTTTGAAAAAAAAAACACATTATTTTTTACTTTTTGCTATAATAAATATACCCCAAAAATCTGTAAACAAATATATTTTTTTCCTTAGTTTAGGCCGATACGTTTTCTTCTACATATTTTTGGTAAAAAAATAGCAATAAGCATATATTGATTGGTTTGCGCAAAAGTTATAGCGTCTACAAAATAGAGGATAGTTATATGGCATTTTTATTATCAATTTTTTAGTAATGGCGGTGGTCTTCGATTTTTATCGGGACTGCGACATTATGACGGACACATCAGACAATTTTGACACTTGGTCATGATCACCGCCGGAGCCTGGCGGTGATCATGAGCGCTGTGCACTTGCATTGGCTCATGGGGGGCATGCGCACGCCCCATAATGACCACAGGGTGAAGCCACGTTACATAACATCATTTCGCCCTGTCGTGCCATTCTGCCGCAGTACAACTGCGGCGACTGGTTGGCAAGTGGTTAAATAGAGTGGGAATGGTGCCAAAATTGCCTTCCCTTTGACGCCAGTTGAATCTGCTGTGGAGCATGGGACTTCTGAATATGCTACTGCGCATGTGCCAAAATTTCACGCATGCGCAGTAATGGCAGGAGTTATGGCCAAAGTCTAACAGTGTTACAAGACATCCCCCCATTGTACCAATGAATCAGAGAGCAAATGGAGGGGTCTGGTCACCGGGGCATGTAATATACGACTAGTTATTACAAAGGGAGGTTTTCAGCACCTTTAAAGCCCCAACAGTTTTCCTCTTTGTGCATACTTCTCTATGTATTTTGGGTATTACTTATTCCCATACCAGCTCACTAATTTAAAACTAGGGATAAGCCGAACACCCCCCTGTTTGGTTCGCACCAGAACATGTGAACAGACAAAAAATTTGTGCAAACATGTGAACACCATTAAAGTCTATCGGACACGAACGTGAAAAATCAAAAGTGTTCATTTTAAAGCCTTATATGCAAGTCATTGCCATAAAAAGTGTATGGAGACTTTGGTACTTCCCCAGAGGACATGTAACAATGAAAAAAAAGTTTTTGAAATGGATGTTTTTTTAGGAGCAGTGATTTTAATAATGCTTAAAGTGAAACAAATAAAAATGAAATATTCCTTTAAATATTGTGCTTGGGGGGTCTCCTTAGTCTGCCTGTAAAGTAGCACATCTTTCCCATGTTTATAACAGTACCTGTAAGAGAACTATTAGTTCCCATCCAGTGCGCACTCGTGCGCATGCACGAGCACACGGACGGCTGCAGATGCCAATGCTCATGCGCGTGTGAGACAGATGGCGTGCACGTGCAGGAGCATGCCCATAACGTCAGTTGGCGCCAGCCGGCCTATTTAAAGAAGTGCTCTGCCCTCAGACCGGTGCTGACTGGTCTTCAGCTGTACCCTGATACCTGAACCCTGCTACTACCTGCTTGTTACCTATTGATGAACCTGGCTTGCCTTGACTCTGCTTCTGGATCCTGTTTCTGCTCTGACTACCGGTTTCTGATCCTGGCTTCCCATTGGACTCTGTTTATGCCTGCTGCCTTGCACTGCACTGCTTGCCTGTTACCAGACCCGGCTATCCATGTGACTTCGCTTCTGCCGGCTGCCTTGTACCGCACTGACCGCCTGTTACCGGACCTGGCTACCCTCGAGACCCTGCTCCTGCCTCTGGCATTTCTCCTTGTTATCCTGCAAGTGCCTGCAATCACAGTCCTGCAACCCGCTGCGACTTCCTGCTGCAAGTATTCCAGGGACTTTACTTCACCTGACGTTCCAGCACCACAGTTCCTGCGGAATGTCTCCTTAAGCCCAGCTGATCCTTGGCACAGCACCGCTTATCCTGATCTGACGGTTTATCTACTCAACCAAGATCGCATCCTCAGCCACAAGTCTCCGAGTCCGCAGCTGCAGGCACTCGTGTCCCTCCTGGTCCTCAGCTCCCGATGTTCCACTTCCAGCGGGACCTGGACTGGAGATACAAGAGAGGCCGATCTCGTCATTTCAGTCTCCAACCAGGTACGTGACAGTACCAGTCAGCCAGTAATGGAGTCTGAAAGGGAGGTCTCTCTTCTGTCAACCCTCTGCCGGACTGTTACCGTACTTTCTCATGTGGTACAAGGGTTGCATAAGGACTTTGTTCAACTCAACAACCAACTATAGTCAATATCCTGTCCAGTCTCCACCTTCGAGTCTACAAGAGTCATGGATTCTGCTGCACGAATCACAACTTGTAATCATGTGGGACTTTCTTACCTTCCTGAGCCTAGAGTACCTTTACCTGAGCGCTTCTCTGGTGACAGTAAAGGATTCAGAGCTTTTCAGAATGTCTGTGAGCTTTATTTTTCTCTACTACCCCGCACCTTTTCTACAGAAGAAATGAAGGTAGGCTTCCTCATCTCCTTGCTGCTGGGAGAACCCCAGGCCTGGGCTCACCAACTTCAGGAGCAATGTGATCCTGCCTTGGCTTCTGCAAGTTCCTTTTTTGCCGCTATGGCCCAACTGTATGCTGATCCGTTCCGTCAACAGACTGCCGAGACCACCTTAAGACATCTGCAACAGGGCCCCAGGCCTGTGGAGGATTATGTTTCGGACTTCCGATTATGGAGCGCTGATACCAAATGGAATAGTTCTGCACTACGTTTTCAGTTTCGCCCGGCCTGTCAGAGGCTATCAAGGATGAACTGGCCAGGGTGGATGCACCCACCTCCTTGGATGACTTGATTCATCTCTGCATTCTGATTGATCTGCGTGAAAGACAGTCCGAGAGAACCGGAAACCTTCATTTGTTACCTGCACAGCCCAAGGCCCAGTTACCTCCTTCCTTTGAAACTATGCCTAAAGACACAGCCAATGTTAAGAGGGTTGCACACACCAGCTTCCCAAGACCTCCTCAGTCCAAACAGGAGCGATCTCGTCGTCACCAGCTCAAACTCTGCCTTTACTGTGGTGATGAAGGACATTTTCTGCAATGTTGTCCCCGAAGACACCTTAGGAGATCATCTTCTCCACCTCATACGGTTGCTTCCCTAAACCCTGGGCAGAACCACACCTTGCTGCCAATCTCTCTCCAGTATGCAGGAAAGACTCTCACAGTTTCTGCCATAGTGGACTCTGGGGCCTGTAGCTGTTTTGTGGACTCTTCTTTCGCAACTATGCATGAATTACCTTTATATACCAAGAAAAACAGCTTCTCGGTTCACCTAGCTGATGGTACGGGCATTAAATTTGGACCTGTTACGCTAGAGACTGTACCTATTCCCTGTTCTACCACTTCTGGACATCGGGAGCTCCTTTGTCTTGATGTCATCACATCCCCACTTTTTCCAGTTATTCTTGGGCAACCCTGGCTGAGGGTGCATAATCCTCTCATTAATTGGTCATCCGGAGAAGTGTCTTTTTCCTCTGACCATTGCAAGGAGTACTGCTTCCCTCCTATGCCCAGTTCTGGAGAGCCACTCCTTTGCATCAGTGTAGATTCTGAGACTGTTAAACTTGTACCATCCGTTTATCATGAATACCTGGATGTTTTCAACAAGAAGAATGCTGACACTCCCCCCTCACAGACCGTATGTCTGCCCTATTGAACTTTTGCTGGGCGCTGAAATTCCCTTTGGCAGAATTTTTCCTCTCTCTGAGCTTGAACTGGAGGAACTTCGAAAGTACATTAAAGAAAAACTTGATAAGGGCTTTATCCGGCCTTCCTCTTCCCCCGCTGGAGCGGGAATTTTCTTTGTTGAAAAAAAGAAACACACATTCCGGCCTTGTGTTGATTACCGAGACTTAAATAAAGTAACGATTAAAAACCGATACCCCCTGCCACTTATCCCTGAACTGTTTCAGGGACTGGGAGAAGCACGTGTTTTCTCTAAATTAGATCTAAGAGGAGCATATAACCTGATCAGAATTAAGGAAGAATATGAATGGAAGACGGCCTTTAGGTCTCGTTTTGGGCACTCTGAATATTTAGTGATGCCCTTCGGACTCTGTAACGCACTACCTTCCAGCATTTTGTGAATGATGTTTTTCGGGACTTCCTTGATGTATTTACTATTGTCTACCTGGATGACATACTAATCTTCTCCTCCTCCCTTGAAGCACATCGGGTCCATGTCAAAAAGTAATTAGACAGACTAAGGAAATATCACCTTTATGCCAAAGCTGAAAAGTGTGAGTTTGAGAGACTTACTATCCAGTTCCTGGGCCTCATTATTTCCGCAGATGGGATTGCCATGGATCCACAGAAAGTATCTGCAGTACTCGACTGGCCGGCTCCCATTGATAAAAAGTCATGCAGCGATTTGTGGGATTTTCTAATTTCTACAGGAAATTTATCAAGAACTTCTCAGGTATCATATCCCCTATTACACAATTAACCAGATCGTGCACAACTTTCACATGGATTGTAGAAGCTCAAGCTGCTTTTGAGAGGTTAAAGAGCCTTTTCACATCTGCACCCATTTTGAGACACCCTGACCCTACTTTGCCTTATGTTCTTGAGGTTGATGCCTCCGAGATTGCTGTGAAAGCCATACTGTCTCAACGACAGAGGATAAAATCATTACTTCACCCTGTCGCCTTCTTTTCCAGAAAACTAAGTGCCTCAGAAAAGAATTATGACGTGGGTGATCGGGAGTTACTGGCTATCAAATCTGCCTTGGAAGAATGGTGCTATCTTCTTGAAGGAGCAGCACATCCCATTCTTGTGTTCACCGACCACAAGAACCTTGAATATTTAAAAGCAGCCAAGAGATTAAGACCCCGCCAGGCCAGATGGGCCCTCTTTTTTGCAAGGTTCTGCTTCCATATTACCTATCGGCCTGGATCCAAGAATGGGAAGCCTGACGCCCTTTCTCATATGTTCCAAGACACTGAGGTTCCCTCTGAGCCCGATACCATTCTACCAGCTAAAAATTTTCTTCTGTTACAGATGGACCTTATTCCTCAAATCAAGTCAGCAGTTCAAAACCATTCTCCACCTCAAGATCTCCACCTTCAGCTGAAAGAAGGTCTCTACTTTCATTACGAACAGATCTTCATTCCTGAGCAATTATGGTCAGCAGTGCTATACATGTGTCACCACCATCCCTTGGCAGGTCATTTCGGAGCACATAAGACATCAAATCTCGTCCCTTGCTCCTTCTGGTGGCCAAACCTGGTGCAAGATTGCAGGGACTATATTAAATTCTGCACAATGTGTCTTCGGAACAAGACTGATAGAGCCAAAAATTGGGGTCTTTTGGAACCCCTTCCTGTCCCTGATAAATTATGGACCATGATTGCCATGGACTTTATTGTCGAACTACCCCCATCAGAAGGCTTCACCACCATTTTTGTGATCGTGGATCGATTGTCCAAAATGGCCCACTTTGTGCCCCTGAAAGGCACCCCTTCTGCTGCAGAGACTGCCTCTTCTTTCATCAAGGAAGTTGTATGCCTTCACGGTATTCCTGCTAACATTACCTCTGACTGTGGGGTACAAGTCACCTCCCGATTTTGGAAATCCTTATGTGAAGCTTTGGGCATTAAACACTGTTTGTCATCTGCATACCATCCACAGACTAACGGTCAAACAGAGAGGACAAACCAGACCCTGGAGCAGTATTTGCATATAATAACTCTATACGCTCTGCAATCAAACAAACTCCCTTTTTTGCAAACTATGGATTTCACCCATCTTTTTTAATTGATGTTCCCCAGGAATCTTCAGTTCCGGCAGTACAAGATCATTTAGAGTTCTGGAGGTCCAACAACCAACTCCTACAAGAAACCATCACCAAGTCCCAGGAAAATAAAAAGAGGTTCTATGACAGGAAGGGAAGGGGTAACCTGGACCTTAAACCAGGGATAAGGTATGGCTTTCCACCACGAACCTAAAGTTGGCTTGTCCCTCTAAGAAACTTGGACCAAGGTATATTGGCCCATTCTCAGTAAAGAAGAGGATTAATGCTGTTGCCTTCAAGCTCAACCTGCCAGCAAATTTGAAGATTCACCCAGTATTTCACGTAACTCTCTTAAAACGATCCGTGGCTGATCACTTCCCTGATCGAGAACCTGAGATTCCTCCACCCTTGCTTGTTGAAGGTAACGAAGAGTTTGAGGTTGAGGCTGTTATGGACTGCAGGAAGAGAAGGGGCCAGACCCAGTTTTTAATTAAATGGAAGGGCTATGGTCCTGAAGATAATTTGTGGGAACCCTCTTCTAATGTACATGCTCCTCAATTGATCCAGGCTTATCTTCAGCTTCACCCGGAAAAGAGATCCCTAGTGGGCATCCGGAGGCTGCCCGTAAGGGGGGGGCAATGTAAGAGAACTATTAGTTTCCGTCCGGTGTGCACTCGCGCGCATGCGCGCGCACACGGACGGCTGCAGATGCCAATGCGCATGCGCGACGGACGGATATGTGTATATATATATATATATATGTGTGTATATGTATGTATATATATATATATATATATATATATATATATATATATATATATATATAAATAAACCGCCTGAAGTGTATTAGAAACTGTACACACTGTATTATATACTGTGTATACCGCCTGTACTGTATTAGAAACTGTACAACGGCCGAACTGTTTTATATACTGTGTACACCACCGGAAGTGTATTAGAAACTGTACACCCTGTATTATATACTGTATACACCACCAGAAGTGTATTAGAAACCATACACCCTGTATTATATACTGTGTACACCACCTGAAGTGTATTAGAAACTGTACACCCTGTATTATATACTGTGTACACCGCCTGCACTGTATTAAATACTGTGTACACCACCAGAAGTGTATTAGAAACTATATATATATATATATATATATATATATATATATATATATATATATATATATATATATATATATATGCTACACTGACTGCAGAGTATATATATATATATATATATATATATATATATATATATATATATATATCTCCCAGCATATGAGGACCCTGGTGAGATGTGGATGCTCTTGGTGCCCATTGCGCATGTGTGAACCTCCCATGCCTGAGATTACATCATGCGCATGTGCAGCCCATCATCGGCCATCTTGGAAAGTCTCATTTTGCCATTGCAGAGTTATGGACCCAAAGGGAAAAATCTAAATTGGAAAAAAAAAAAGAAGCTTTAAAACAACTTTAACCACTTAAGGACCGCCTCACGCCGATGTACGTCAGCAGAATGGCACGGGCAGGCAGAATCACATACATATACGTGATCTGCCTCCCTCGGGCGGGGGGTCCTATCGGACCCCCTCTGGTGCCCGAGGCGGTCCGCTTCTGACCAGCGGCGATCAGAGATGAGGGGGAGACCATCCGTTCGTGGCCCCCCCTCGCGATCGCCGCCGGCCAATCAAATCATTCCTTTGCTGCTGTATGCTAAACAGCAGCAAAGGAAATTATGTCATCTCTCCTTGGCTCGGTATTTTCCGTTCCAGCGCCGAGGAGAGAAGACATCTGAGTGAGCGAAAACACACACTCAGTAGAACATGCCAGGCATACAAAACACCCCCCTTTACCCCCCAATCCCCCCCGATCACCCCCTAATCCCCCCTCCCCCCCCGTCACACTGACACCAAGCAGTTTTGTTTTTTTATTGTTTTTTTTCTGATTACTGCATGGTGTCAGTTTGTGACATTTACTGTGTTAGGGCGGTTACTGTTAGCCCCCTTTAGGTCTAGGATACCCCCCTAACCCCCCTAATAAAGTTTTAACCCCTTGATCACCTCCTGTCGCCAGTGTCACTAAGCTATCATTTTTCTGATCGCTGTATTAGTGTCACTGGTGACGCTAGTTAGAAACCTAAATATTTAGGTTCGCCGTCAGCATTTTATAGTGACAGGGACCCCCATATACTACCTAATAAATGTTTTAACCCCTTGATTGCCCCCTAGTTAAACCTTTCACCACTGATCACCGTATAACTGTTACGGGTGATGCTGGTTAGTTCGTTTATTTTTATAGTGTCAGGGCACCCGCCGTTTATTACCGAATAAAGGTTTAGCCCCCTGATCGCCCGGCGGTGATATGCGTTGCCCCAGGGAGCATCAGATTAGCGCCAGTACCGCTAACACCCACGCATGCACCGTACACCTCCCTTAGTGGTATAGTATCTGTACGGATCAATATCTGATCTGATCAGATCTATACTAGCGTCCCCAGCAGTTTAGGGTTCCCAAAAACGCAGTGTTAGCGGGATCAGCCCAGATACCTGCTAGCACCTGCGTTTTGCCCCTCCGCCCGGATCAGCCCAGCCCACCCAAGTGCAGTATTGATCGATCACTGTCACTTACAAAACACTAAACGCATAACTGCAGCATTTGCAGAGTCAGGCCTGATCCCTGCGATCGCTAACAGTTTTTTTGGTAGCGTTTTGGTGAACTGGCAAGCACCAGTGGCCTAGTAAACCCCGGTCGTAGTCGAACCAGCACTGCAGTAACATTTGGTGACGTGGCGAGTCCCATAAGTGCAGTTCAAGCTGGTGAGGTGGCAAGCACAAGTAGTGTCCTGCTGCCACCAAGAAGAAGACAAACACAGCCCCGTCGTGCCAATAGTGCCCTTCCTGCTGCATTCGCCAATCCTAATTGGGAACCCACCACTTCTGCAGCGCCCGTACTTCCCCCATTCACATCCCCAACCAAATGCAGTCGACTGCATGAGAGGCATTTTCTTTATGTCCTCCCGAGTACCCCTACCCAGCGAACCCCCCCCAAAAAAGATGTTGTGTCTGCAGCAAGCACGGATATAGGCGTGACACCCGCTATTATTGTTCCTTCTGTCCTGACAATCCTGGTCTTTGCATTGGTGAATGTTTTGAACGCTACCATTCACTAGTTGCGTATTAGCGTAGGGTACAGCATTGCACAGACTAGGACACACTTTCACAGGGTCTCCCAAGATGCCATCGCATTTTGAGAGACCTGTACCTGGAACCGGTTACAGTTATAAAAGTTAGTTACAAAAAAATATATATATATAAAATAAAAAAAAATAGTTGTCGTTTTATTGTTCTCTCTCTCTCTATTCTCTCTCTATTGTTCTGCTCTTTTTTACTGTATTCTATTCTGCAATGTTTTATTGTTATTATGTTTTATCATGTTTGCTTTTCAGATATGCAATTTTTTATACTTTACTGTGTTTTATTGTTAACCATTTTTTTGTCTTCAGGTACGCCATTCACGACTTTGAGTGGTTATACCAGAATGATGCCTGCAGGTTTAGGTATCTTCTTGGTATCATTCTTTTCAGCCAGTGGTCAGCTTTCATGTAAAAGCAATTCTAGTGGCTAATTAGCCTCTAGACTGCTTTTACAAGCAGTGGGAGGGAATGCCCCCCCCCCACACCGTCTTCCGTGTTTTTCTCTGGCTCTCCTGTCTCAACAGGGAACCTGAGAATGCAGCCGGTGATTCAGCCAGCTGACCATAGAGCTAATCAGAGACCAGAGTGGCTCCAAACATCTCTATGGCCTAAGAAACCGGAAGCTACGAGCATTTCATGACTTAGATTTCGCCGGATGTAAACAGCGCCATTGGGAAATTGGGAAAGCATTTTATCACACCGATCTTGGTGTGGTCAGATGCTTTGAGGGCAGAGGAGAGATCTAGGTATTTACATTCCCTGAGATAACAATAAAAATGATAAAAAAAAAAAAATGAAAGGAATAGTTTAAAAATAAGATAAAAAAAGCAAAAGAATAATAAAGAAAAAAAAAAAAAAAAGCTCCCCTGTCCCCCCCACCGCTCTCGTGCAAAGGCGAACGCAAGCGTCGGTCTGGCGTCAAATGTAAACAGCAATTGCACCATGCATGTGAGGTGTCACCGCGAACGTCAGATTGAGGGCAGTAATTTTAGCAGTAGACCTCCTCTGTAAATCTAAAGTGGTAACCTGTAAAGGCTTTTAAAGGCTTTTAAAAATGTATTTAGTTTGTCGCCGCTGCACGTTTGTGCGCAATTTTAAAGCATGTCATGTTTGGTATCCATGTACTCGGCCTAAGATCATCTCATTTATTTCATCAAACATTTGGGCAATATAGTGTGTTTTAGTGCATTAAAATTTAAAAAAGTGTGTTTTTTCCCCAAAAAATGTGTTTGAAAAATCGTTGCGCAAATACTGTGTGAAAAAAAATGAAACACCCACCATTTTAATCTGTAGGGCATTTGTTTTAAAAAAATATATAATGTTTGGGGGTTCAAAGTACTTTTCTTGCACAAAAAATAATCTTTTCATGTAAACAAAATGTGTCAGAAAGGGCTTTGTCTTCAAGTGGTTAGAAGAGTGGGTGATGTGTGACATAAGCTTCTAAATGTTGTGCATAAAATGCCAGGACAGTTCAAACCCCCCCCAAATGACCCCATTTTGGAAAATAGACACCCCAAGCTATTTGCTGAGAGTCATGTCGAGTCCATGGAATATTTTATATTGTGACACAAGTTGCGGGAAAGAGACAAATTTTTTTTTTTTTGCACAAAGTTGTCACTAAATGATATATTGCTCAAACATGCCATGGGAATATGTGAAATTACACCCCAAAATAGATTATGTTGCTTCTCCTGAGTACGGGGATACCACATGTGTGAGACTTTTTGGGAGCCTAGCCGCGTACGGGACCCCGAAAACCAAGCACTGCCTTCAGGCTTTCTAAGGGCATAAATTTTTTATTTCACTCTTCACTGCCTATAACAGTTTCGGAGGCCATGGAATGCCCAGGTGGCACAAACCCCCCCCAAATGACCCCATTTTGGAAAGTAGACACCCCAAGCTATTTGCTGAGAGGTATAGTAAGTATTTTGCAGACCTCACTTTTTGTCACAAAGTTTTGAAAATTGAAAAAAGAAAAAAAAATGTTTTTTCTTGTCTTTCTTCATTTTCAAAAACAAATGAGAGCTGCAAAATACTCACCATGCCTCTCAGCAAATAGCTTGGGGTGTCTGCTTTCCAAAATGGGGTCATTTGGGGGGGTTTTGTGCCACCTTGGCATTCTATGGCCTTCGAAACTGTGATAGGCAGTGAAGAGTGAAATCAAAAATTTACACCCTTAGAAATCCTGAAGGCGGTGATTGGTTTTTAGGGCCCCGTACGCGGCTAGGCTCCCAAAAAGTCCCACACATGTGGTATCCCCATACTCAGGAGAAGCAGCTAAATGTATTTTGGGGTGCAATTCCACATATGCCCATGGCCTGTGTGAGCAATATATCATTTAGTGACAACTTTGTGCAAAAAAAAAAAAAAAAATTGTCACTTTCCCGCAACTTGCGTCAAAATGTAAAATATTCCATGGACTCAACATGCCTCTCAGCAAATAGCTTGGGGTGTCTACTTTCCAAAATGGGGTCATTTGGGGGGGTTATGTGCCATCTGGGCATTTTATGGCCTTCAAAACTGTGATAGGTAGTGAGGAGTGAAATCAAAAATTTACGCCCTTAGAAATCCTGAAGGCGGTGATTGGTTTTCGGGGCCCCGTACGCCGCTAGATTCCCAAAAAGTCCCACACATGTGGTATCCCCGTACTCAGGAGAAGCAGCTGAATGTATTTTGGGGTGCAATTCCACATATGCCCATGGCCTGTGTGAGCAATATATCATTTAGTGACAACTTTTTGTAATTTTTTTTTTCTTTTGTCATTATTCAATCACTTGGGACAAAAAAATAAATATTCAATGGGCTCAACATGCCTCTCAGCAATTTCCTTGGAGTGTCTACTTTCCAAAATGGGGTCATTTGGGGGGTTTTGTACTGCCCTGCCATTTTAGCACCTCAAGAAATGACATAGGCAGTCATAAACTAAAAGCTGTGTAAATTCCAGAAAATGTACCCTAGTTTGTAGATGCTATAACTTTTGCGCAAACCAATAAATATACGCTTATTGACATTTTTTTTTACCAAAGACATGTGGCCGAATACATTTTGGCCTAAATGTATGACTAAAATTGAGTTTATTGGATTGTTTTTATAACAAAAAGTAGAAATTTTTTTTTTTCAAAATTTTCTGTCTTTTTCCGTTTATAGCGCAAAAAATAAAAATGGCAGAGGTAATCAAATACCATCAAAAGAAAGCTCTATTTGTGGGAAGAAAAGGATGCAAATTTCATTTGGGTACAGCATTGCATGACCGTGCAATTAGCAGTTAAAGCGACGCAGTGCCAAATTGGAAAAAGTCCTCTGGTGCAGCATAATGTTCCGGGGCTAAAGTGGTTAAGACAATTGAGCTGAAGCTACTGTACATACACTATGACCACATGAAATGTTCCATGATGGTTTTTAAATAACATTCATGCTTTAATTTTCTATAATAAAATGATTTTAGAAATCTAAATGCTGATATACTGATTTGTCGGCACCTTAAAAATCCCATCAAAATGTTTATATAAATATTGTGTATTTTCTGGAATGTGGAGCCTTCATCTTCAGAAACTTGGCCGATTAATCATTTTTCAAATACAGGGGTGGTAATCACCCATTTCTTTACAGCAAGTGGATCTCAGGATTGATACTAATATAATGCATTTTTGATTTTAGTAGGCTTATTTTTTTGTATAAATAGTTTTTTGTTTTTGGTTGCAAACTTGTTGTTCAAACATGTCCAACTATTATGCCCCGTACACACGGTCGGATTTTCCGATGGAAAATGTCCGATCGGAGCGTGTTGTCGGAAATTCCGACCGTGTGTGGGCTCCATCAGACATTTTCCATCGGATTTTCCGACACACAAAGTTTGAGAGCAGGCTATAAAATTTTCCGACAACAAAATCCGTTGTCGGAAATTCCAATCGTGTGTACAAAAATCCGACAGGCAAAGTGCCACGCATGCTCAGAATAAATAAAGAGATGAGAGCTATTGGCCATTGCCCCGTTTATAGTCCCGATGTACGTGTTTTACGTCACCGCGTTTAGAACGATCAGATTTTCCGACAACTTTGTGTGACCGTGTGTATGCAAGACAAGTTTGAGCCAACATCCGTCGGAAAAAATCCTAGGATTTTGTTGTCGGAATGTCCGAACAAAGTCCGACCGTGTGTACGGGGCATAAGACTCATTAATCTCAGAGTACCGCTAAAGGAGTCATCACAATGGATCACTTCTTTTTGAGGTTACAGAGATTATTGGAAATATTGGAAAGGAAATCAAGATTATATTGGAATAAAAAACAATTTCAAATATACATTGAAGATAAAATCTCTCCTTGGGGCCTCCGAGTGCAGATCTTTCCTATTGTCAAAAAGGTGGAGCCATTCCTCAAGACTGAATGGAAGAGGAGAAAGGGAAAAATATTGCGCTCAAAAGATATGTATAAAAAGCTTAACCAAACATATAAGCAGCGGCATACAGTGGGATATACACCCAGGAAACATTAGAAATTATGAGAAGCCGCACTAAAAAATAGTTCAATCAAAATCTATCAATGAAAAAAATTATGATAAAAAGAGTCCATATCAGACACTTGTATGCTTGACATCACCGCAGTGTATACACACAGATAAAAGTGCCCAACCACCATAACTAATAGCAGCTTACCAGATGACAAGCAAAAAGGACAGGATAGCCCAGCCAAGGCCTTTAGCTTGTAGATGTCAACACTAGTGCCAGTGGACTAATCATACAAAACCTTACCTTTCTCCACCTATGGTATTCGTCCTGTTCTCAAACGGGTGCCCCAGAAGAAAACAACAGACTGGCCATAGCATAATACTGTATGAACTATATTTATTTAAAAGCAAGGTAATGCACTTACATTCAGGTAGAAGATAGCATGCATAAAAAAGTTTGCCAGCCAGTATACACAAATGGAGCCCGTCTTCCTAGAAAGATTGCATGGTGATGTCACTGCATACTTTTCCTCCAGATGCTTTTCATCATTAACAGACGTTATCAATGGGGAACTGAATGGGAAAATAATTTACAGGCATGTTCCTTCAAAATGATGGATTTACTATGCCTACATTATTCCAATGAATTAGAAATGGTAGATAAAGAAATTTAAAAAAATGGCATGGGATTCCCTCACAGTCCATTACCAGGCCCTTTTGGTCTGGTATGGATATTAAGGGGAACCCTGCACCAAAATGTAAAAAAAAATGGCGTGGGGGTCCCCCCAGAAATCCATACCAGACCCTTATCTGAGCATGCAACCTGGCAGGGGGATGAAAGAGTGCCCCCCCTCCTGAACCATACCAGGCCACATGCCCTCAACATGGGGAGGGTGCTTTGGGGTAGCGGTCCCCCAAAGCACCTTTTCCCCATGTTAAAGGGCCTGGTATGGAATTTTGGGGGACCCCCATGCAAATTTTTTTTTAAATTTTGGTTCGGGGTTCCCCTTAATATTCATACCAGACACAAAGGGCCTGGTAATGGACTGTGGGGGAATCCCATGCCTTTTTTTTCAATGACTTTTATGTGTATTGCCAGGACCGTCAATTCATTATAGCCGCAAGAACTTTTAAATGACTTTTTTTTTCCTTTAGAACTGTCATTTTGCTCTTGGACTGTTCTAAACATGGGAAACATGCACCACTTTACAGGCATACTATAGACACCCCCCAGGTACAAAATTTAAAGGAATATTTCATATTTCATAACAATATTTTATTGTTTTACTTTAAGCATTATTAAAATCACTGCTCCCGAAAAAACAGCTTTATTTAAAACTTTTTTTTGCATTGATACATGTCCCCTGGGGCAGGACTCAGGTCCCCAAACACTTTTTATGACAATACCATGCATATAAACCTTTAAAATTAGCACTTTTGATTTCTCCCATAGACTTTTAAAGGGTGTTCTGCGGCTTTCGAAATTGCCGCGAACAGCCCAAATTGTTCGCTATTCGGCGAACAGGCGAACACGCGATGTTGGAGTCAAACTTATGTTTGACTCCAACATCGGGCCCATCCCTACTCAATACAAAGGATAGAACACTTTGAATGTATCAAAGATTTTTTGCCCGTAAATTCATGTACAAACTTATATATGATAAAAACTACCAATCCTCTAAATCACGTTCCATGGATAATAATATGTGGAAATTCCCTGAACCCCTACTCTATACGCTTTGCCTAAAACTCACAAAAGCATGATCCAGCCTCCTGAGAGGCCCATAGTGCCGGGCAATGGCTGCCTGACAGAATCGGCTAGCCAGTTAATAGGCAATTTTTTGCCCTCACGTTAGAGCTTTGGCTTCCTATGTTCAGGATACAATGGATTTGATTAGAGCATTGGATGGCATTTTGGTCCCAGAGGGGTCTTGATTGGTGACACTGGATGTTGAGGCCCTCTACAACTCAATCCCCCACGAGCAGGGGGTGTAGGTTGTGGAGGGCTGCATATTTGAACGTGGTACAACACCTGGCCCATATAATTAGTTCATCCTGGATTTATTGCATTTTGTTTTGACCAACAGTGTTTTATGTTTGGACGCTGCCACTACCTCCAGGTACAGGGAGTTGCAATGGGGACTTGTTGTGCCCTATAATATGCCAACCTGTACCTGGCGGGGGGAGCATGATCTGTTTTACAGGGATGACCTGTAAGAGAATTTGAGTAAGGTACTAATCTGGCAAAGATTTATAGATTATATCTTTTTGATTTGGATTGGCTCCCAAAGGGAGTTGCATACATTCCTGTAGATGCTAAAAATCAATGACTATAGCTTAAAATTTCTGATGACTCACCATCAACGGGTTATCAACTTTCTTGATATTCAAATCTATATCAACACAGATAGTAGTTTAGGCTGCACCCTATACAGGAAACTGTCCTAGAGAAATACCATTCTACATGCCACCAGTTCTCATCCGGCCACTTTGGTGTCTAGTATCCCCTACAGCCAATATCTCAGTTTAAAATGAGGCGAACAGGCAGATTTTAATTAAAAGCTAAAGCTCTGCAGAAACACCTCATGGAAAGGGACTATAGCAGATCTTGCCGTATCATAGAGCAAATGACCAATGCATGGATACCATAATACATAGTCATAGAAGTAAACCTAGTACACAAAAAGTAAGACTCATAAAACGTTTTTTAGGACAACAAAAACATGTCCGCCAAATTATGGAGAAGTTTTAGTATCTCCTTTTGGCAGACGATGTAGTCTCAAAATATGTAAAGGACCATCCGGAGATCACCTATAGGAGATCACAGTCTCTTAGGGACCAACTTTTCCATAGTCACCACTCCACTTCAGTTAAGAAGACCTGTAAACTTACAGGCACTACATCATGTGGCAGATGCAATTTCTGTTAATACATATTGGAAGCAAAACTGATAACTCTACCCAATGGGTGGATTTATAAACTGTTAATCAATTGGTGTAGTTTGCTATATGAAGTGTAATTGTGGATTGTTTTATATTGGCAAAACAAAAACACCATTCTTCCATAGGATCCAAGATCATGTCTCATTGGTCCTTAAAAAAGTTGGAGACTCCTATAAGTTGCCACATGGGCTTGTACCATGGGTTTGATGCAACCACAATGAAGTTCTGTTCACTCGTATTTTGTTTGGCCATAAGCTTTTTTAATTCAATACCATATTCAAAACATATGATGGTTTTTGTAGTTTAGGGTTACTGGTGATTATTTGTTATGCTTGCAACCTTATCAGTTATGTACATTGAGATGGTTATGTGAAAGTTCTCTGATTGGCTATAGTTTAGGCCGTGATGCAAAATATCAGAAAAAGATGGTACATATGGTTAGTATGTATATGGCCAAGGGATTGTATAAATGGAATGGGTGGTTATACAGACATCCAGGGCACCGTCTTATGGGGGGGCAGTTGCTTTCCCTCATGAGCAGTGTCAGTTTGTTGCCTCCGTGCGTGAGTGGATCCCCACCAGGAGTTATGACTTTTGCCCAGCTATGAGTGTAAATTATTTTTGAGCGTTGCAAGTTTTTTTGGTATGTAGAATTTTCCTTTTTTTCTATGGGTTCATACACCCTGTACTGGGAAAACAAGATTTTTCAAGATGGCTGATGATGGGCCACGCATGCGCATGATGTTTATCATGAGTGGTGTCAATTTGGTGCCCTCGTGTGTGTGTGTTTATGGACCTTGCTTTGTGCACTGGTCCAAATCATTTGGTGGAGGGGGGGTTATGGTGTGGGGTTGTTTTTCAGGGGTTGGCTTTGACCCCTTAGTTTCAGTGAAGGGAACTCTTAAGGCATCAGCATACCAAGACATTTTGGACAATTTCATGCTCCCAACTTTGTGGGAACAGTTTCGGGTTAGCACCTTTTGTTCCAACATGACTGTGCACCAGTGCACAAAGCAAGGTCCATAAAGACATGGGTGAGCAAGTGGGGTGGGGCGGAGGAACATGACTGGCCTGCACAGAGTCCTTACCTCTACCAGATAGAACACCTTTGGGATGAATTAAAGTGCAGACTGCGAGCCAGGCCTTCTCTCCAACATCAGTGCCTGACCTCACAAATGTGCTTTTTCAAGAATGGTCAAACATTCCCATAGACACACTCCTAAACCTTGTGGACAGACTTCCCAAAAGAGTTGAAGCTACGAACTAAGACTGGAATACCATTAAAGTTAATGTGCGTGTAAAGGCAGGTGTCCCAATACTTTTGGTAATATAGTGCAGTGCTTCTCAACTCCAATCCTCAAGGCACCCCAACATTTCATGTTTTCATGTATAAATATATCTTTGTGATCTACAGTGGGGACAGAAAGTATTCAGACCCCCTTAAATTTTTCACTCTTTGTTATATTGCAGCCATTTGCTAAAATCATTTAAGTTCATTTTTTTCCTCATTAATGTACACACAGCACCCCATATTGACAGAAAAACACAGAATTGTTGACATTTTTGCAGATTTATTAAAAAAGAAAAAATGAAATATCACATGGTCCTAAGTATTCAGACCCTTTGCTCAGTATTTATTAGAAGCACCCTTTTGATCTAATACAGCCATGATTCTTTTTGGGAAAGATGCAACAAGTTTTTCACACCTGAATTTGGGGATCTGTCATTCCTCCTTGCAGATCCTCTCCAGTTCTGTCAGGTTGGATGGTAAACATTGGTGGACAGCCATTTTTAGGTCTCTCCGGAAATGCTCAATTGGGTTTAAGTCAGGGCTCTGGCTGGGCCATTTAAGAACAGTCACAGAGTTGTTGTGAAGCCACTCCTTCATTATTTTAGCTGTGTGCTAAATAATGTCTTGTTGGACAAAATGTCTTGTTGGAAGGTAAACCTTCGGCCTAGTCTGAGGTCCTGAGCACTCTTGAGAAGGTTTTCATCCAGGATATCCCTGTACTTGGCCGCATTCATCTTTCCCTTGATTGCAACCAGTCGTCCTGTCCCTGCAGCTGAAAAACACCCCCACAGCATGATGCTGCCATCACCATGCTTCACTGTTGGGACTGTATTGGACAGGTGATGAGCAGTGCCTGGTGTTCTCCACACATACCACTTAGAATTAAGGCCAAAAAGTTCTATCTTGGTCTCATCAGACCAAAGAATCTTATTTCTCACCATATTGGAGTTCTTTAGGTGTTTTTTAGAAAACTCCATGCGGGCTTTCATGTGTCTTGCACTGAGGAGAGGCTTCCGTCGGGCCACTCTACCATAAAGCTGTTGGAGGGCTGCAGTGATGGTTGACTTTCTACAACTTTCTCCCATCTCCCGACTGCATCTCTGAAGCTCAGCCACAGTGATCTTTGGGTTCTTCTTTACCTCTCTCACCAAGGCTCTTCTCCCCCGATAGCTCAGTTTGGCTGGACGGCCAGCTCTAGGAAGGGTTCTGGTCGTCCCAAACGTCTTCCATTTAAGGATTATGGAGGCCACTGTGCTCTTAGGTGCAGCAGAAATTTTTTTGTAAGCTTGGCCAGATCTGTACCTTGCCATAATTCCATTTCTGAGCTCTTCAGGCAGTTCCGTTGACCTTATGATTCTCATTTGCTCTGACTGTGACTTGTAAGGTCTTACAGTATATAGACAGGTGTGTGGCTTTCCTAATCAAGTCCAATCAGTATAATCAAACATAGCTGGACTCAAATGAAGGTGTAGAACCATCTCAAGGAAGATCAGAATAAATGGACAGCACCTGAGTTAAATATATGAGTGTCACAGCAAAGGGTCTGAATACTTAGGACCATGTGATATTTCAGTTTTTCTTTTTTAATAAATCTGCAAAAATGTCAACAATTCTGTGTTTTTCTGTCAATATGGGGTGCTGTATGTACATTAATGAGGAAAAAAATGAACTTAAATGATTTTAGCAAATGGCTGCAATATAACAAAGAATGAAAAATTTAAGGGGGTCTGAATACTTTCCATCCCCACTGTATGTGTTTAATTTATATGTGATTTTTTATATTCAATTGTAGTGATATATTGTACAGTGCTTCACTAGTTTCCTGAGGAAGTCAGCTGGATGGTGAAACATATTTTTCAGCATTCCATCTTTTATTGAAAATTTTAAATTTACATAACAAAAAAAAAAAAAAAAAAGGGAGAAAAAAAGAAAAGACAAGCATTAATCTCATCCAATGGGTGCCAAAACAAAAAATACATATATATATATATAAATATAAATACATTCACATATATATATATATATATATAAATACCACATTACAATAATATATATAAAACATAAAACAAAGATATACCAACACACTGAAGGAGTCTCTGAAAAGAGAAGCAAAAAAAAAAAATCATAAACAAACAAGGGAGTGAGACAACCCCTGATCATACTCCAGACCCGTGATGGCGGACCCCGGGACCCCAGACACTCCCCTACCCTCCCCACACTCAAGGGAGGCATGGTCCCAAAACATCCCCTGCACCAAGTTCCGCCACCACCGCCCAAGACCATATATCCCTAAACCCTAATAGGGATATCCCTGCCTTATTTTCTTTCATCCATTTAGAAAAATAAGATATATAATTTCCTACTCCCTTTCTTCAACTCCCACAGTAATATTAGCTCTAATCACACAAAACACACACATAGACACAACACAAAAAAAGTAAATGGAGAAAGAAAAAAAAAAGAAAAAAAAAAAAGGGACCGTAATGTTCTAATTAAATACACTACCCGAAGTAGTTACTCAAACCAGGATTGCCTCACTCAAACCATCTCTCCACCAGTTTCATATCCTACCTCCAAACCACATACAGATTCCGTAGTTCAGGGGACTCCATTAGCACTTTCCAAGGAAGCCAAGTTTGACGACATTGTTCGTACGTGTCCAATTCCTGTGATAGAAGAGTCTCCATCCTCTCAATATGGTCCATCTCTAGAATTCAATCAGTCAACGGTGGAGCATGTGCTGACCGCCAGTGGCGCGGTATTACTGCCCTTGCAGCTGTCAACCAGTGTCTTAAAAGGCCTTTATTAATGCTTTTGTACGAGCCAGGTAAGATGGATAACAAAGTAATTTGAGGTATGTTGGGAATAGTCACCCCAGTTGCACGGGTATGAAGCTGCAGTATCATGTCCCAAAAATTATGTACCGAAGGACATTCCCACCAAATATGTAATAAAGAACCTTTGGCAGAATGACAGCGCCAACACAGGTCTGAAACATTTGGATATATCCGGTGAAGCAACACCGGACATCTATACCACCGAGAGAGAAGCTTAAAATTTGTCTCTTGGGCCTTGATTGCTAACGACATACTATGTGTAAGAATAAATGCTTTTTCCCATTCCTCTGGCTTAATTTCAACATTCAAGTCCATTTTCCACTTATTTGTGAACTCCGGGAGACATGTATGGAGTCTAAGAATAAGAACCCCATACACTGCAGACAGAATATGTTCTGGTGTATTTTGTTGCAACAGAAGAGACTCAAAGGTATTTGGCTCTCTATTAAACACATCTATAGAAGGAAAAGAAGAAAGAAAAGACGTTATTTGCCGATATTCCAACCAATGTTTAATTGATTGTTGCTGAGTAGGGATCAAATCTGAAAGCAATGGGAGATCTCCCTGATAAATAATTTGGGATATTCGACGATTTGACTCCCTGCTCCATACCATGGCAATGGCACGGAGAAAATGTCTCCGTGCCATTGCCGGTAAGAACCCTGGGTTACCAAACAGGGGTGTCATTAATCCCACTTTAGGCGAAAGTCCTAATTGGGTTTGTAGTTTATCCCAGGTACGCAATAAATGTGCTGTAAGAAAGGATACCGAGGAAGGTGGGCCTCGGGCAGAGATATCTAGCCAGGGAAGCGCCTGGAGATCCAAGGGAGCAATTGACTGTTCTATGTGTACCCATTGTTTAAGATGGGAGTGATGGAACCAATTTACTAGTCTAGTTAACACTGCTGCAGCGTGGTAGTAATATAGGTCGGGTGCCCCTGCGCCCCCCTTTGTTTTGGGGAGAGATAAAATTCTCCTTTGCAATCTAGGTCTATTACATCCCCAGATAAACCTTGTAAAGGTAGATTGTAGAATGGTAAAAAAGGAATGGGGGACCGCTATAGGTATGGTTTGGAAAAGGTAGAGAAAGCGTGGTATTATATCCATTTTTAATATATTGATCCTCCCAAACCATGAGTAATGGGCTCGCTCGTATTTCTTAATGTCCTGTATTGTACGCTGCATGAGAGGATAATAATTTTCTATATATAGCTTAGTAAGATCTTGTGGAATTTTTATGCCCAAGTATTGAAGTGTCGAAGTACAGATCTTAAATGGGAAATTATTCCCTAGAGTTTGAACTTGACGTGGTGATAGAGAGATATTAAGAATTTCTGATTTGGACATATTTACTTTAAAATTGCTCAGAGCTCCAAAACGCTGAAATTCATACAGAATAGATGGCATGGAGACATGTGGGTTGGTAATATAGAGTAGCAGATCGTCAGCAAATACTGCCAGCTTCACCTCCTGTCCGTCTAATGGCATGCCTGAGATACAAGGATTTTGTCTAAGAGCAGTTACCAAATGTTCCATTACTAAAACAAACAAGAGGGGAGATAGCGGACATCCCTGAGGTGTACCATTTTGAATAGGAAAGTTAGGGGATAATGATTGATTAATCCGTATTCTTGCTCTTGGCTTGGTATAGAGTGCCATAATTTTTCTTAACAGAATTGGTCCTAATCCTATTTGAATCAAAGTTTGTTCCAAAAACGGCCATCCAACACGGTCAAATGGCTTCTCAGCATCCACAGAGAGAAGGCAAGCTGGTATCTTTGCCGATTGGGTATATTTGATGAGTAAAAGGGATTTAAGTGTGTTATCGCGTGCTTCTCTCCCCTGTACAAACCCAACTTGGTCTGTATGTACCAAATTGGGAATATGGGATTGAAGACATGAGGCAATCAATTTGGCATATATCTTGATATCTACCCCAATTAAGGATATAGGACGATAAGTAGAACACAAGTTTAAATCCTTATCAGGTTTAGGAAGTAGTGAGATGTGCGCTTCTAATGTCTGGGGTACAAACCCATTAATATCAGATATGCTATTAAACACGCGAAGCATAAACGGTGTAATAGAATCCTTGTAAGTCTTATAAAATTTCGATGTAAAACCATCGGGGCCGGGACTTTTACCTGATGGTGTATTCTTAATCACTTCCAGTAATTCCTCAAGTGAAAACGGGGAGTCCAAAGAATTCCCACTATTTTCATCTAATATTGGTATAGCAGTTTCGGACACATATTCCTGTATACGACTTTCCCAGGGCATATCTATATTGACTTTTACAGTGGGAAACCTCCAAAGACTGCAGCAAAGATGATCGTACCAAAGATATATCAGCCAATAGCTCCGGAGTTGGGGTCTTTTTGTGCGAGATCTCCAACACCCGAAGTTTTGACAGGTCATCCTGTATAGTTGCTGATCTTTCTTTTTTTAAGCGAGCTCCATGTTGGATAAATAGTCCTCTTACGACTGCTTTCAAGGCCTCCCACTGTATAGGTAATGGGGTCTCATCATGTTCATGGTCAGCGATAAAATTCTTAATCGCTGCCAAAACTGCCTGATGACATAATGGGTCTTGCATAAGGGTTTCGTTTAAACGCCATGACCAATCAGACCGTGGGATCTGGGGAGGTTGTACTGTCAAAAAAAGAGGTGAGTGATCAGACCAGATGAAAGACCCAATGTCCATTATTGGGTTCCATTCCAATAGTTGTGTTTCCATGAAAAAATAATCTAGCCTACAATAGGATTGGTGGACTGGGGAATAGTATGTATAGTCCCGCTTTTTAGGATTTAAAATACGCCATAAGTCCAGCAATCAGTGTCCAAACAACTCTTTTTTCAGGGCTCTCAACCGCCTGTAAGAGATATTTGATCGCTGAGAGGAGGTGTCCAGTTGGGGTTCTAGAACCATATTAAAATCTCCTCCTACAAGGATTGTACCTTCTGCAAATTCTGTCAAGAGATGAAGATATTGTGTAATTGCCGTTATTTGATCATAATTAGGAATATAGAAATTGGCGAGTGTATAGACTCTATTCCACAGCCTGAATTTGAGAAAAAGATACCGGCCATTGGGGTCAGTCACATGCTCCAAGACCGACACTGGTAGACGTTTATGGATAGCGATGGAGACTCCCCTACTCCTGGACGAGGACAAGGTACTATGAAACCAACTTGAATAGTATCTTTGTGAGCATGCTGGGATACAATTTGCTTTAAAATGGGTCTCTTGGAAAAGTATAATATCTACCCTAGCTTTATGTAGAGCATATAAAATTTGACCTCTTTTTGATTGTTTATTGATACCCTTAACGTTATATGAACATAGTTTCAATGAGACCGACGAAGATTGTTTGGTCGTCATTTCCTGGCTTGTGAAGAAGAGAAAAGAAAAAAAAAAAAAAAAAAAAGGAAAGAGAAAGGAGGAAAAAAAAGGTGAAAGAGACAAAAAATAAAATTTTGAGAGATAACTCTCTCTTTGGATCTGGTCCAATACCAGATCCAACCAAAAAATTAAATTAGTATGCTTTACAAAAAGTATAGCACACCACCATAACTAGAATAAAAAAGAAAAAAAAAAAAAAGAAAACAAAAACAAAACACACCTCAAACCAATCCCTACCAGAGGGCTGGTATACCTACGAGGGGGAAGTGGATACACACAGGGAAGGTCTCCAAGTGAGACCCGAGAGAAAAACCTGCTTTTATTGCGATAATATATATAGGAGAATAAACTCAAACTATTTCTGCACTCTAAAGAAGATGAAGGGAAAAAAAAAAATAAAATTGGTACTCATGCCTTTTATAGGGTGTACCTCTCCGCCCCCAAATTCCCTTATCCCTAAACCCAGATGTGCACACACCACACGTATCCTACACCTATACACCACTATTTGTCATAATGTGATGACACCATCAGGGCAACAGATTGATAAACAAACATCAATTGCCTACCTAGTACCTATCCCTACTCCCCCCACCCATGAAAACTCATACTGCAGCTGCGTATTGTGCATCTAAAATCTCTCTCCCTTCCCTCACCTCCTCCCCAAGTACAGCTACATCTCAGGAGGGGAATCCACATTCGTGGGGGGGGGGAGGAGGAGGAGGGGGAGATGGGGAAGAAGAAAGAAAAAAAAAAAAAAAAAAAAAAAACCCCAAAACACGTTCCTATAGGGGAGAGTAAAGAAGTTGGCACCAATACATTCTATAAGATATGCCTTCCCCCCCTCTTTGATCCCCATATCGATATGTATATGAGTGCTCACTAGTGGGCACCCTACAGCTATAGGCTCACATATCCGCACGGTCATGCATACTCAACTGGAAACCCAGGAGCCATCACCACCGGTAGACTGATTCCACAAACATTTATTTGTCGTGTGCAGGCGGCATGGTCGGAGAAACATGTTATAAAAGCACTACAAATGCCACCCATCTACATATTACCCATTCCACCCCGTCCCGCACGACAAATAGCCATATTTCAGCACAATTTTGTACACCAATTCCCACAAAAAAAGGAATAGTGCTATATATAAATTTATCCTGGCTATAATTGAGCTGATATATCTTTTTAGGATATCTACATCCAAAACTTTAATAAAATTCCTTACTCTTCTCCCCCCAGGTGCAACCTATCCCTCAAAAATGGCACACCCCACCCTGGTGGAGGGAGAGGGGAGAACGGGAGAAAAAAAAGAAAAAAAGATAATGCTCAGGGTAGGGGAGGCCGGTATTTTCTTCCCTCTAATAATATCAGGAACCTATCATCTGCATCCCTGATAGAAAAACTTCTGACAAATATCATCAGGTGTCATTTAGCATAAATATATATTCCATACAAATATGCATATATAAACGCATATATACCTCAATATTTCATCGCTGGCATAGTATATAATACAAAGGCATATTTTAATCAGGAATTGATAAAGGAGAAAAAAAAAAAAAAGGGGGGGGGGAGACAACAAGCAACAAAAAGTTTGTAGAAAAAAAAAAAAATCCACCAATGTTATCGCTACTGAAAACCCTTGATTAAGTTATGGGGGGTTGGAAGGTTCCTGGTCTGCCGGGGTATTTCCCCAATACAGGGGCTCGACGTCCTTCACCCCGAAACAAAGAATATGACTGTGGCCACTCCAACGGTGGGAGCTCTGGTAGCTCCAAGGCTGTTACTACTGCTGGGATATCCGATGGACCATGGATACTTAACCACTTTCCCTCCTTGCGGATCTGTAGTTGGAATGGAAAGTTCCATCGATAAGAAATATTTTGGTCTTGTAACAAAACCAGGAGAGGTTTTAATGCCCTCCTCTTTTCTAGGGTGAAATGGCACAGATCTGACAACAGTTGTATCGTATTCCCTTTATATTCAATTAGGCCTTTTGTTCGGGCCTTTCTCATAATGTCCTCTTTTACTCGGAAGTAGTGCATTCGGCATATAATGTCCCTTGGTTTGGCTGGGTCGGGGTTCCGTGGCCCCAAAGCCCGGTGAACCCTATCGATTTCCAGATTAACTGGCTCAATTGTCCCCAATATAGAGATGAGAATGCCTTTTACCGTTTCTGGAAGATCCTCGACCCCCATTGCTTCTGGTAACCCTCGAATCCGAATATTATTCCGCCGATTGCAATTATCTTGATCCTCTATAAGGGAGTACAGTGTTTGTATTTGAGATTCATGCCTATCTAATCGTTGGTCTTGCACATAGATAGCATCAGCCAAAATTGTAACAGAGCCCTCTAACTCTGATGTTTTAACCTGAGTTGCTTGTAGATCTGTCTTAACCGCCTGGATATCAGTGCGATAACCTTGCTCCAGGCGCTGTACAAATGCCTCCATTTCACTCCGTGTTGGTAAAGCTTTTAGGAATTCTCGCAGGTCCCCCCCTTCTCCCCCATCCACTCCCTGGCCCATACCTGGCGTTTGTATAGGCCGGGAGGGCAGAGGTGGAGGGGGGGGCGTCTGTATAGGCCCGGAGGGCAAAGGCGGAGGGGGGGCAGAGATGGAGAGGGGTGAGGTGAAGGTGAAACACTCTGCGAGATGCTCTGCGATTCTTGTAGAGCAGCTGTAGCAGCAAACTCGGATTGTTGAAGAGCAGGGCTATATACTGGTGAGCAAGATGGAGTGGGAACAACCCCTATATGCTGGTCTGTATCCTGACTTATAGACTGACTAGGTTGACTAGCTTGCTGGGCCTTCTGTGGAGCCATCTGTTGCTCTGTTGCCATCTTTGCTATTATACTAGAGGAGCGAGTCCGTCTACCGGCGGAAAAAAAGTCCTGAATACCAGTTTGCGGGGATACAGATGGAATACCAGATCGGCCACTAGGAGCACCTCGTCTCCTCCTTCCCATGAGAACCAGGGACAAACCAGGGAATCCAGGTGGGGGGGAGGGATCTGTGCCAATATTAATGCCAGAATTAATGCCAATACTGAACCTAAGGGGACCACTGTAGGAAAATAGCAGGATAGTCCTTAGATACCAGTGAATTCCAGGTTCCAAATTATGCAGAGGGCAAAGAAAAAAAAAAAAATTAATTAATAATAAATAAAAATAAAAAAAATGGAGCTCAAATACAATCTCCAGACGGTATTGATAAGCCGTGTTGGTAAGACAAAATGCAATGTTAATGCAGCACAATGTAAGTGGGGACAGCAGGGGTGGCAGCAGTGGTGATAGCAGCGACAAGCAGACAAGCAGACAAGCAGAGGTTGAGCAGAGGTTGAGTTATGCAGGTTATGCTTAAATGCTGGGAAGCTGGAATGCAGGAATTTGCAGGTTATGTTGAAATATTGCTTATGCTGGTTATGCTAGCAATGCTGAAAATGCTGGGATGCTGAGATGCAGAGAGATGCAGAGATGCAGACAAATGCAGAGATGCAGGGATGCTGGAGCGCAGGGATTATGTAGTGCTGGGATACAGGGATGTAGGAGTTATGCAGGTTTGCAGGTTTATCCAAACTAACAAGTTAAGTTGAAAATATGCAGATTATGCTGGTTAGACTGGGCTCATGCAGGTTATACAGGTTATGCTGGGGTTATGCAGACTACCAGACTATGTAGGCTACCTCCTTTCATGACTGCAAGTCCTCAAAGTCCTCAAAAAGTCCTCAAAAGTCCTCAAAAGTCCTCAAAAGTCTTCAAAGTCAGAAGCACATCAGGAGCAAACAAAAGCACCAAAGCACAACTCACCTGCATATCCCATCTCTGCACACAACTCAAGGCTGGCACTGCTTGGCTCCCTGCTGACTCACTGCAGACGGCTCAGATTACAGATTACACAGCTGATACAGCAGCTGACACAGCACGGCTCCCTGCTGTTTCACTGTGGATGACAGACACACTGCTACTCGGCTGCTGGCTACCTCTCCTCAGCAGGCTGTTTTGAAGGAATGACACTCCCAGTACCCTGCTCCTGGTTCTCGGCTCCTCAGCTACACAAAGTACTCATATTACAGCTCATGCTCACGTTCACATTTTTAGACTGGCAGCCGACTGTTGAATGATTAGCTGTGTGAGGCTGTGTGAAAGTGAATACTGCTGAGTGCCTACCGAATGCCACACGCCACACGCTACCATACACTGCTTAGAACTGCTCTCAGCATGTCTTCAGCTTGCTGATCCTTCTCCCGGGTCTCCACAGGACACAGCACGCTAGCACGCTGCTTCCTCCATGCGTGCCCCCTGGTGAAACATATTGAGCTGAAATTACTGTACATACATACGACCACACCTAACTTCAATTAGCATTTTGACTGGTATCTGTGTTACTGATGAGGAGTTACCCAAACTTCAAAGGCTTGTTAATGTGCTAGTATGCACTGCATACTAGCACATTATGACAGACTTAACTATAAAACAAATCCCTCCAGCAGTGCCCTGCAGATGAAAGTGATTCCATCTTCACCTGGTCTTCCTTTCAGGTTCCAGATGGTCTGTTTGCATGGCTGAGCCACGAAGATGTCACTCCAAAACTCCCACCACTGCATTAACCCGCTGAAGAAGACTTATATTCCTAGAGAGTTGAAACACATTTGCGCTTATACTTACAAGTTACACACTTTTATTATGCAGAAGATATGTACTTTGTGGTGGTTTTGCCTTTCGAGTAATATGTTGTGTATTTGTCATGCTGCTCTATGATGACCAAATTTTCTTTGCTTTTGTTTTTTTATAATATATTATGTATTATTAAAATTTGTATGTTTTTAGAATAATTCTTATTGTGCTTTAACTTTGTTGCCAAAAAAAGTTTTATTCCTTATTCTAAAAACGTGTGTTATATACCATAGACCATTTGGTGTCAAGGTGTAGGCACTTCCAGTTTGGGCCTGGAAATGGTTTTACCATGATGTTTTTCTGGTCACGGTATGGGATGTTGTTGTGATTTTTTTCCTGCATTACCACATGTCATTGTTGGCAGGAGATGGGTCAACTTGATTGATGTGGATTACATCATTAGATGATGTAACTAACATTTGTTTACAACAAGGGGCATAAGCTAAACAAATGGGTGCATGTTAATGTTTTCTTTCAATTAAAGGACTTTAGCAAGATGTGTATACTTACACATACAGTGGGGCAAAAAAGTATTTAGTCAGCCACCAATTGTGCAAGTTCTCCCACTTAAAAAGATGAGAGAGGCCTGTAATGGTCATCATAGGTATACCTCAACTATGAGAGACAAAATGTGCAAACAAATTCAGACAATCACATTGTCTGATTTTTTAAAGAATTTATTTGCAAATTATGGTGGAAAATAAGTATTTGGTCAATATCAAAAGTTCATCTCAATACTTTGTTATATATCCTTTGTTGGCAATGACAGAGGTCAAACATTTTCTGTAAGTCTTCACAAGGTTGTCACACACTGTTGCTGGTATGTTGGCCCATTCCTCCATGCAGATCTCCTCTAGAGCAGTGATGTTTTGGGGCTGTCGCTGGGCAACACGGACTTTCAACTCCCTCCAAAGGTTTTCTATAGGGTTGAGATCTGGAGACTGGCTAGGCCACTCCAGGACCTTGAAATGCTTCTTACAAAGCCACTCCTTTGTTGCGCGGGCAGTGTGTTTGGGATCATTGTCACGCTGAAAGACCCAGCCATGTTTTATCTTCAATGCCCTTGCTGATGGGAGGTTTGCACTCAAAATCTCACAATACATGGCCCCATTCATTCTTTCATGTACATGGATCAGTCGTCCTGTTCCCTTTGCAGAGAAACAGCCCCAAAGCATGATGTTGCCACCCCCATGCTTCACAGTAGGTATGGTGTTCTTTGGTTGCAACTCAGCATTCTCTCTCTTCCAAACACGACGAGTTCTACAAACAGTTTTACTTTGGTTTCATCTGACCATATGATATTCTCCCAATCCTCTTCTGGATCATCCAAATGCTCTCTAGCAAACCTCAGACAGGCCTGGACATGTACTGGCTTAAGCAGGGGGACACGTCTGGCACTGCAGGATCTGAGTCCCTGGCAGTGTAGTGTTTTACTGATGGTAGCCTTTGTGATCATTTTGACCCCACAGGATGAGATCTTGCTTGGAACCCCAGATTGAGGGAGATTATTAGTGGTCTTGTATGTCTTCCATTTTCTAATTATTGCTACCACAGTTGATTTCTTCACACCAAGCAGCTTGCCTATTGCAGATTCAGTCTTCCCAGCCTGGTGTAGGTCTACAATTTTGTTTCTGGTGTCCTTCGACAGCTCTTTGATCTTCACCATAGTGGAGTTTGGAGTGTGACTATTTGAGGTTGTGGACAGGTGTCTTTTATACTGATAACAAGTTCAAACAGGTGCCATTAATGCAGGTAATGAGTGGAGGACAGAGGAGCCTCTTAAAGAAGAAGATACAGGTCTGTGAGAGCCAGAAATCTAGCTTGTTTGTAGGTGATCAAATACTTATTTTCCACCATAATTTGCAAATAAATTCTTTCAAAAATCAGACAATGTGATTGTCTGGATTTGTTTCCACATTTTGTCTCTCATACTTGAAGTACACCTATGATGACAATTACAGGCCTCTCTTATCTTTTTAAGTGGGAGAACTTGCAAAATTGGTGGCTGACTAAATACTTTTTTGCCCCACTGTAACACTTTGGCAATGTTTTACTAGAATGTACCAATGGATACTTGTACGCATTCTCTTGGGGAAAGGGTGAATATCTGGGGCCCCCTTATTTTAAAAGGTGCTTCCAGATTCCACTATAAGTCCTCAACAAGCCTCCTCACCATTTTTAGAGATTGGAAGTGGGGAAGAGGTCCGTGTCCCTCGACACTGGGACAAGGTGCCTTGCAGGGGGGATGTTCAAAGGCATATGGACCAATCTGAAAAAGACATTATAAACCATCTATGGTTTTGCAGAACAATGGAAATGGACCCCCACATGCAACACACACAACTAAATACAGGTAATATGCATACATATATATTTTATAAATATATAGAAGTGGGACCTTACCAGGGGGTGGGGCATTTAGAATGACGTGGAACCGCGACCATACTGCTGATGTGAAAATAATAAAGAAATTAACTAAACAAAAAATGCAAAAAGGAAGTAAAACAATCTAAAACATATCAGTTTAAATTCAAAATGTGCATTGTTCTATGTTGGCTTAGAAAGACCCAAGCTACCACCACACACTAGAAATGAAAAGGGTTGAGAAAACAAACCAAACTACAGGAGGTCAGGCTAGGGATGTAAACAGTCCAAGTTAATTAATTGGTCTCCTGCATAGCTTTCTAAAGAAGAGAATAGAGCCATAATTGCTCTCACTTAAAAACAAGGCCAGAAAAATATATACGTTATTAAAGCCATATTAAAAGAGATACACACACACAGTATAAGCATGTTATTTAAATTAAAAAATGAAAACAAACACAAATTTAAAACTATGAATAGTACTAAACAATAAGAAGTGGTCAGGAGATTTCTGTGAATTCATTTTGAGCAGATTGTGTTTCTAGCATGTCCAGTATCAGTGATATATTACTTATATATATGGTACCTCTTAAGAGCCACGTGTCACAAAAAGTCATAAAAAATTCTCCAACAGAGACACTTTTTTCCCTAGACAACTGATCATCAGGGAATTTCCACCACACTGCAGAAACACCCCCTCACTTTCTGTTATGTCAACAGAGGTAAATCTCCCAAATGAGACAAAGATGTCAAAAATAAAAAAAGATTAAAAAAATCCCCTACTCTATTCAAAAAGGAAAAAAAATAAATTTGTCTTCAGATATACTTGGATATCATTAACACCACTCCAGTGTATGTAGGGTCTATCCATAAATATACTGCCATGATAATCTCCAAAAGAAAAAAAAACAGGAATCCTTATTAAACACATCTAATTTTATTTTTTTGAATAATTGTTTATTTAAAGAAAATGTTTCACTTTTTACAAAGGAGATTGAAGGAAAAAAAAAGTCATACCATGAGTACCAGAAATCACTGCAGTATAAAATTGTACAGGTTACATAACTTAGAGTAGTTGAGCATAATGAAAATAGCAATTGGGGTGACCCACTCCAAAACCACAACAGTAACATCTAATTTTCAATCCATTGAGTGTCTCTATGCAATGCAGGTAGATCATGACTGGTGTGAGGATCCAGCAAGGTGGTGTACTTCTTACCTTCCAGCAATTCACCACACCACCCAGCACATAAGAAATTATTATTTGTTGTAGAAATTGTAGAATTGTCCAGACATCTGGACAATCTGCTAATAAATTTGACATAAGACAACACTAAACTAATCAAGATGGTGGGGGCTGATACTGTATATGTGTGAAATTTCACTGTAATTTTCCTTGTCAAAAGAAGTTTATTGAGTATACAATGTTATAAAGATACATAAATATACATAAAGTAAGTTTACAAGGATCTATAAAGTAAGCTCATTGTTTTACAGTAGGGTTTATATAGGTAAATGAAATGAAAATATTTAACATTGGGTTCACGTAAACCTAAATTAAAGATATATATCATTTCCTTAGTTACTTTTGTAGGTATTTAAATGATTTATACCTACTATACATATTGTTTACAAGTAGAGTGTATATAGGTCAAATAAGTTCTGATAATGAGCTTTAATCGTAAGGTGGAGAAAAGGAAAGAGAAAGAAGAAAAAGGGTTGAAAGGTAGAGGTATGGTCCACAAGGTTGTCCCGCTCGTCAGTTTATTATTCTTTTTAGTTCTCTTTGAAGCCTTAGAATGGGTGTCTCTGTAAGTCATTTAATCTGTTACCATGGCAACAGGACAGAGTCATTGAAATTTGACAGGAACTGTTGTTTTACCCAAGGATGCCAAAGTTTTTCAAATTTTGGAATTTGATTTTGATCGATGGCTACCATCTTAGCATGGGACATTGTATTATTCATTCTGTGAATTGTTTCTGCTAGTACCAATGTAGGAGATTTCCATGCCTTGGCCACTGTTTGTTTTGCAGCCGTTATTAGTTGGATCATAAGTTTGAATTGAGAGAGTGTTAACCATTCCGGTTTTAGATTAAGTAAAGTTAAATATGGATCTGGTTGTATTATTTTTTTAAATATTTTAGATGCAATCACAAAGACTTCCTTCCAGAAGGTTTGGATTACTGGGCACGTCCACCATATGTGTAAATATGTGCCTATTTCTGGGCATCCTCGAAAACAAAGAGTTGAGGTATTAGGTGAATATTTTGCCACTCTAGCGGGTACAAGGTACCAGCGAGTTAGGACTTTATAATTTGTCTCTAGTGCCAAGATGTTGGGTGAAGATGACTTAGATGTGAGCCATATATTAGACCAGTCCGTGTCTTCTAAAGTTCGTCCCAGGTCCTCCTCCCACCTCTGAACGTAAGAGGGTCTATTAAGATTTGCTACTCCATATAATTGATTATAAAGTGATGAAATTGTACCTTTAGCAAATGGATCTTTTGTACAGATTGATTCAAAAATGGATAATTGGGATAATGGTGTATCCCCCTTTAGGAATGGTGTATAGAAATTTTTGATTTGGAGATATCTAAATATCTCAGAGTTTGGTAGATCATATTTTTCTCTAAGCGATGGGAATGAAAGGAATGATTTAGATGCTATGAAGTCATTTAGTGTCTGAATGCCTGATGTTGTCCAAGCTTTAAAAGAATTTGGGTAGATCCATGCCGGATAAAAGGCCGGATTTCTGATAAAAGAAAGGAGAGGATTGTGTGGAGATTGTAACTGATATTTGGTTTTTAGTTTATCCCAGAGAGATAAGAAGTGTTTAGTTATGGGATTATGAATTTTAAAGCGGTCTTTAGGATCAAGCCATAATAAATTTGATATTAATAGAGGGTCATTTTCTGAAGCCTCTATAAATACCCATAATGGGATTTCCTGTTTTGCATGGTATTTGGACAGACTGGCCAAATGTGCTGCTCTGTAGTAGTTAGTAAAATTAGGGTATCCCAGGCCTCCTTTATTTTTGGGAAGATGTAGTGTGTGTATAGGTATACGTGGTTTAGAAGAGCCCCATATAAACGAAGTTGCTCTTTTTTGTACTATTCTCAAAAAATAGGAAGGAATTGGAATAGGGAGGACTCTGAATAGATAAAGCAATTTGGGTAGAATAGTCATTTTGATTGCATTAATCTTCCCTATCCAGGATAAAGGAAGTTGCGACCATTGTTTTATTAGATTTGTGATCTGTCTTAATACAGGAGGATAATTGGTTGAGAATAAGTCAGAATGAGATGCTGTTAAATGAATTCCAAGATATGGGATTGATTTTTCTGCCCATGTGAATGGGAGTGCAGCCCTAGCCGGGATCAATTCCATGTTTGTGAGTGAAATATTAAGCACTAGGCATTTCTTAGGATTAATCATAAGGCCGGATAGGGCTGCAAATCCATCAAGAGCTGGTATTAAGTTAGGACCAGAGACCTGTGGTGATGATAGAAAAAGTAATATATCGTCTGCAAATATACATAATTTGTGTGTAATACCTCCTACTTCAATGCCAGTTATAGTTTGGTTTGTTCTGATGTATTGGGCCATGGGTTCGAGTATAAGGGCAAATAATAAGGGAGATAATGGGCAACCCTGTCGGGTACCTCTTTCGATATTAAAGGCTTCAGATTTGTATCCAGCATATTTTATATAGGCTTTGGGTTTATTATATAATGCTTTGATCCATGTTAAAAAGTGGGGTCCAAAACCCCATTTTTGTAATGAATATTGCCTATATTGCCAGGATACTGTGTCAAATGCCCTCTTAATATCGAGAGATAGAAAACATAAAGGGATTTTCCGTTTTTTAGCAATATGTGCCAATAACACTGCCCTGCGTATATTATCGCCTGCCTGTCTATTTGGCATGAAGCCTACTTGATCTCTATGTATTAATTTTCCTATAATGCTATTGAGGCGTTTTGCTATTATTTTTGCTAATAATTTAATATCGAGGTTTAACAGAGAGATAGGCCGATAATTCACACAGGAAGTATCATCAGAAAGGGGTTTTGGGATCATACAAACAATTGCCATTAGTGTTTCTTGCCGAAAAGAATGTCCATCTAGAAGTCTGTTAAAAGTTTCAGTGAGAATGGGAGAGAGTATTTCTGAGAATGTTTTATAGTATAAAGCCGAGTAGCCGTCTGGGCCTGGTCTTTTGTTAAGTTTTAGGTCTTTTATGGCGTTAGCAACTTCATCTATAGTTATAGGCTCATCCAAACTGCTTTTTTGATTCTGAGATAACTCAGGTAAGGTTATTTTTGAGAAGAAGGATTCAGCTTCTGTAGGATTAAATTCATTGTTTGTCTTGTATAAAGTTGCGAGATGTGAGTGAAATTTATGGACTATTTTAACTGGATTACAAGTGTAAACATTTTTTGATAATTTCAAACGTATTGGTTTGAAAGATTTGTTAGTTGAATTTAATGCCCAAGCCAAATATGTACCTGGTTTGTTTGTATTCATGTAGAAATTGTGTTTGGAGCGTTTAAGGGATTTATCAACTGACTCAGTGAGAAATAGATCGTATTCTAATCTAGATTTTTCCAGATGAGATTTTGTACTCTGAGATGGATTATCTTGAAATGATATGTAGGCTGCATTAAAATTGAGTTCTAGTTTTTTTGCTAGATTTTTGCGTTCCCGTTTAAATAGTGCCATTTGTCTTTGTATTGTACCACGCAAGACAGGCTTATGAGCTTCCCACAGTGTTATTGGGGAGATGTCTGTTGTATTATTAATTGATATGTATTCCTTTAAAGCTTGTTCAATGGCCATCTGATGTAGTGGGTGTTTGAGCATTATGTCCGGTAAGTACCACGTTGGGTCATGCGCTTTTGGTATGGCTGAGGCTATAGTAGTGTATACTGCATTATGGTCAGACCACGGAATCGGAATTATATCTGATGTAATAATTTCTGGTATCATTCCTATTGTTAGAAAAATATGATCTATTCTGGTGAAGGTTTGATGAGGGTGCGAGAAATAAGTGAATTTCTTTTTCATTGGGTTACTTTCTCTCCATGAATCTACTAGATTGTATTTGGAAAGAAGTTGAGAAAAAGGTAATCTAGAGGTTATTTTGGATGGTGTAAATGGTGATTTATCTAGAAATGGGAGGAGGACCTGGTTTGAATCCCCACACATTATCACTGTTCCTATTTTGTGTGTATTAATCACTTGTAATATATGTGAGAGGAATGGTGTAGGTTGTTTGTTAGGAGCGTAGTAGGAAATCACCGTGATTGCTGTATCCATTATATAACCCATGAGTATCAGGTATCTACCTTCTGGGTCTTTAATTTCTGATGATAAGGTGAATGGTGTGGATCGGTGAAATGCAATTAGAGTTCCCCTTTGCTTGGTACAGGCAGAAGCCGTGTAAATTTGTTGATAAAAAGGAGAAATATATTTTGGAGTAGAATCTTTGGTGAAGTGTGTTTCTTGGAGGCATACTATGTGAGCCTTCTTGTTATGGAAAGTACGGAAGGCTTTGGTCCTTTTTTGAGGGACATTTATTCCCTGAACATTCAGGGAAAGTATATTCAGTGGTGCCATGGCAATAGATCAAATAGTTTTGACTTACTTTTTGTTATGCAGAGCTGACTGCGCAGATCAACCTGTGTGGACTGAAGAGATGAATAGATAGAAAAGAAACCAGTGAATTCTGGAGTAAAGAGTAAACAAAAAACATATGAGATTAGATGATACATTGTATAAATTATTTTTTGCAAGTAATCACAATTTACCCGTGAAAGAGAATAAATATCTCTCTCAGGGGAATAAGTGCCTTCGTCACACTCCCACATAATATGGTTGGGAGAATGAGGAGGGCTAATGGGGGTACACGGATCTTCCGCTTACAGGAGAGAAGTGCTATGTCAAAAGACATCAAAATGATGTTTCATTAATTGGAGTGCAGAATATAGTTTTTGTTGAAATTATTTATTCCAGGGTGGTTGTATATGGTTAGTCTTGCCCTAGGCTAAATAATTCAGTTAGAAAGGTACTGTTAATAACTTTGGTATTGATGAAGATAGTTTGAATTATTTTGGGATTTTAACCCTTTTAGAGTAAACAATTACATATTTTATTCATATGTAACTGTTTAGATATGTTAACTCATAAAATTGAGGTTGTATTGCTTCAGATTAGAATAAACAAAAACATAATTCTAGGAACTAGTTAGGTAATAATATATTTGTTTTAAGAAAAGAAAGAAAAAGCTTCCATTACTTCTGGATTATTGAACATATTTGTCCTAAAAAGTAATAAATCTATTGTTATTACCTGATAATATATAACTGAACAAGAATTTCCTTATTTCACTTATATATTCTAAGGCTATATGAATCAGAAGTAATAAGAAATATAACTGGAATGTAACATGATCCCATACAGTGTGTGACTATCAGTTACATTCAGTTATAAATATAGGTTTTTTATAGAGAACCATCTCTTAGTATAATAAATGAAGAGATATCAGGAATTAGGATGTCAGTCCATTGAATCTTCTTGGTCCATGGATGATGTGGCATAACGGCCTCTTTTGTGAGAATGATGATTCCCATTTTGTTCTGAAATTTTCTGGGTGCTGCCTGAAGGTGAAGATGACGCCATTCTTCTGCATGTGGGAGTGTTGCTGCTTGTGGGTTCTGTCAGATTTAATTTTAAAAGGGTTTGTTGTAGTTCATCTGCTGATCTGCTTCTGTAAATTGTACCTTGGTAGTTAAATCTGACTGAAAAGGGGAAGCCCCATTGATACGTAATGTTGTGGCGTTGCAGTTCCATTAGTTGGGGTTTCATGGATCGTCTTTTAGTAATAGTAAGTTGGGATAGGTCAGCAAAAATTTGATAATTGTGTCCTTGAAAATTAAGTTCTTTTTTTTCTCTTGCAGCAATTAGTATTTGTTCTTTCGTTCTGTAATAATGAAATTTTGTGATTATATCACGTGGGGGTCCATCTTTCTTTTTGGCTGTGAGGGCTCTGTGTACTCTGTCCAGTTCTAAACGTTCAATAGGGATATCTGGCTTTAGTTCTTGTAATAGAGCAGTAATAGTAGATTGCAGGTCTGTCACAGTTTCAGGTATTCCCCTTATGCGCAAGTTTGAACGTCTGGCTCTATTTTCGTAATCTTCGAGCTTAGTTTGAAGTATTAAATTCTCTTTTTTTAATTGTTCCAACTGTTATATTTTCTTGGGTTGTAATTTCAATTTCATCCATTTTTATTTCTAAGGCTGCGGTGCGGTTTCCCAGCTCTCTTATTTCTTTGGTTAGGCTTTTTGTTATTTGGTCTGAGGTTTGTTTTAAAGCCTTATGAAGCATCTTTTCAAATTGTAATAATATTACTGGGGATACTGAGGAGGCTTGTGGAGAAGTTTGTGAGAGGATTTGTTCTGTATCTGACTCAAATGGAGAGTCTTGCTGTGACATTTTTTGTCTGTGAGAGCGCCCTGATGCTGTATCTTGTGAGGTGACTGGAGCTGCTTCAGCTGCAGTGAGTGCCTGTGAGCTCTTTGTGAGGTGATTTTTATTTCTGCCACGGTTTCCTCCCAGTACCATATTTCCTGCCCAAACTTTCACAGTTTGTTCCCTGGGGCAAAAATGTTCAAATGGATACCTTTTGAGCCTGCAGGCTCCGCTTTGTCCTTCTCTTCTCTCCTCAGCGGTGTGGAGCTCTAACAATGCATGTCTGCTCTTCACTGTAATTTTCAAAGAAAAATAACAATCCTTAGGAAAAACCAGCAATTGTACCATGACAGCCCAGACTAACCTAACTGACTCTGTCATGAGAGAAGTATGGGTGCTTCCATTGCTTGTCTCCCTAAGTTAGTTTTATAATTGTTACAAATCACTAATTATACAGCATTGCTGCTAAAGCATCAGGAAATAAGCCAGAGATAAATCTGTTACAAAAGGAATGAAATAACAGCAGCCTCAATAAATTTCTTCAGACACTTCTGGCAAATGTATTATATATGCACCTTAAGCAGACATTTTAAAATAAATTTAGCTCCTGATGCATAAGTGGGCAAAAATAAAAACATTAGATAACATAACATAAGATCACTGCCTGGCTATCACACATGCACATGGCCACCATTCTGTTTTGCTTTTTATGTTGGATTCAGATTTGTTAATCATATTTTTTAATAGAAAATCAGATCTCTCAATGTGCCAATACCTAAGATCTTATCACTGCGCCAAAGAAAAACCTAATGTAAATAGAGCAGCCACTTTAAAAGAGAAGATATATAAAAAGCATCTACCAAACACGGGTAAAGTAAATAGTGCTGCTAAGTATGCAATAACATTAACAATATAACTATATATTACACACCCAATGAATAGTAGTGTATAAAAAATGCAAAGGTTGCAAAACAAGAAATAGTCCAGAAGATGTGACATCCAATTCAGTTAGATGGAAACTCACCAACACTATTTGCCTCACAAATAGTGTTGGTGAGTTTCCGCCCAACTGGGGAGTGGAGACATGGTGTTGATCACGTGGTGTGGTGTCAGAACATTCAATCAACTGAATATCTATCACAGATTTATTACCCAGAATTGGATGTCACATGTTATGGACTATTTCTTGTTTTGCATCCTTTGCATTTTATATACACTACTACCACTGGGTATGTAATATATAGTTATATTGTTTATGTTATTGCATACCTAGTGCCACTATTTACTTATAACCTGTGTTTGGTAGATGCTTTTTATAAGTCATATTTTTTTTAGACTAAACAGCATTGTAACTTGTACTTATAAGATGTATACTGTACCTTTGTGCTTATTACATGACTCTCAATCTTCTGCTTGAAAAGCAACCAATACACATAAAAACTCTCTTTTAAAAAGTGAACCACCACTGCCTATTTGGCAGATAGTTGGAAGTGGTGGGCACACTCCAAACAGTCATCATGAATCTGTCATTCCTTTACTGAGCTACTATGTCAGACAAATTCATTTAGGTGTTCACAAGGTAGCACAGCCCTGGCAGATTCATGACAGCAATAGTAAATCAGCCCCAGTATTTACACTGAGAAAATGAAGGTGGTTGTAAACCCTCTCATATACCCAGTGAAGTGACTGGCCTCAGGTGATACACAAATATGAAACAAAATCATCCTACATAGGATTATCTGCAGTTTTCTCTTCCCTACACCCCTTCAAAAGTGCAGAATTGTGTTAAAATCCTTCTCCATCTGTTATCACAGAGGAGGGGGTGGAGAGCTGCAGTTACACCGTGTGAGAGCTGATTGGAGGAAAGGCACACATCCCCTTCCACACAGCAAACAGGAGTGAAAGAAGAATACAGAGGTGTGTTCATAATATACAAACTCTGTACGGAACTCCCTCTCCCATCACAAATGTATCTTGTGTGTCGGGAAGAAGAAGAATAAAGCACCAGAAAGAAACCACACTTAGAGCTTTGTAGAGATAAGTAATCACTACAGATATATGGGCTTAGTTCAGATTTAATGACTGGGGTTTACAACCAATTTAAAGCTTCCTTTAGTGGCTTATGTAAAAATCTCTATACTAAATACAAAGACATGGTTGAGTAAGTTTGAAAAAAAATGTGAACATTTGAAACAATATAAACATTTTAAATAACTCACATACAGTTGTGCTCAAAAGTTTACATACCCTGGCAGAAATTATGGCATTAATACTGAAAATATGACTGATCATGCCAAAAAAAATGTCTTTTATTTATGGATAACAATCACATGAAGCCATTTATTATTACATAGTTTTTTGGATCCTTTTAAAAATCATAATGATAACAGAAATCTCCCAAATGGCCCTGATAAAAAGTTTACATACCTTGGAATGTTTGGCCTTGGTACAGACACAGAAGGTGGCACACACAGGTTAAAATTGCAATTAAAAGTTAATGTCCCACAATTGTGGCTTTTTAATTCACAATTAGTGTCTGTGTATAAATAGTCAATGAGTTTGTTAGCTCTTACATGGATGCACTAAGCAGGCTTGACACTGAGCCATGAGGAAGTAGAAAAGAACAGTCAAAAGAACTGCGTAACAAGGTTATGAAAGTTTACAAATATGGAAGAGGATATAAAAAGATATCCAAAGCTTTGAATATAGCAGTCAGTACTGTTCAATCACTTAATCAGAAGTGGAAAATTTGGGGATCTCTTGATACCAAGCCAAGGTCAGGTAGATCAAGAAAGATTTCAGCCACAACTGCCACAGGAACTGTTCGGGATACAAAGAGAAACCCACAGGTAACCTCAGGTGAAATACAGGCTGCTCTGAAAAAAAGGTTATTTTTAAGGAGCACAATACAATGATACTTGCCAGAAAGAAGCCTTTACTGTACAAGTTCTACAAAATAGCCTGGTAATAATATGCCCAAATACACCTTGACATGCCTCATTGATTTTTGTGGCATGGGCACAGTAAAGGCTTCCTTCTGGCAGCTCAACCATGCAGTTCCTTTTTGTTCAAGTATCATTGAATTGTGCTCCTTAAAAAACAACCACACCGTCTTTTTGGAGAGCAGCCTGTATTTCTCTTGCAGTTACCTGTGGGTTTTTCTTTGAATCCTGAGCAATTCTTTTGCCAGTTGTGGCTGCAATCTTTCTTGGTCTACCTGACCTTGGGTTGGTATCAAAAGAGCCCCTAATTTTCCACTTCTTAATAAGGGATTAAACAGTACTGACTGGCATAGTCAAGGCTTTGGATATCTTTTTATATCCTTTTCCAACTTTGTAAAGTTTCATTACCTTGTTAAGCAGGTCTTTTGCTTAGTGCATCCATGTGAGTGCTAAAAAACCCATTGACTATTTATACACAGACACTGATTGTGATTTAAAATGCCACAAACGTGGAAAATAAACCATTATTTGCCATTTTAACCTGTGCGTGCCACTTTCTGTGTCTGTACCAAGGCCAAACATTCCAGAGAATGTAAACTTTTTTTCAGGGCCATTTGGGTGATTTCTGTTATCATTATGATTTAAAAAGGATCCAAAAATGATCAGTCATCTTTTTAATATTAATGCCAACATTTCACAATTTCTGCCAGGGTGTGCAAACTTGGACACCTGGAAATTTGGCAACAGTTTTGGACATTGATTATAGAACATAAAATAACTTATATTTTAGACTTAATTAAGCTTTCATGAGACCAGAAATGTAATCTTATTTAAATATTATAGAACTGCATTTATCTTCTAATTATTTAATGGAGAAAGGACAAAATAAGCAATTAATGCATTTTATTAAAACTATTTTATATCAAAAGTCATAAAAAAATAATTTTTTTAATGCAATATAAATGTACTATGCAATACTTCTTTATTCTTCTTTGTTTCTGAACTCTACCTACTTATCTATCTTATCTACTTACCTATCAGTTGTACTAAAAGCAACATCAATGTTAGTCTGTAAGGTGTAGATGCCGTATGTAAATGTCTTAGGAACAAAACTGCACAATTGCATTCCTGTTTTTCATAGCATGTGCCAAGATAATTTGGCATAGTGCAGTTCTAGTGAGATATTGGTGCAATGGGGATGGGATATTATGTCCACTACTGTGTGCCAGCAACAATAATATGTTCTCACATAAGAAAAATATCAGCATAATTGTAATGCTAAACATTTATGTTGGAAGTACTTAATATTTTATGTAACTAATTACAATAAAATAAAATATTGCTAAATCACAACATGCATTATTCTATTTAAAAGCAAAGTATACCCCTTTCATAATGACTTATTTTTCCATATTTTGCTTAATTATGTGCAGATTCCAGGTCAATCATTTCTACTATTTGTATTAAATTTTTCTACCTTATTCTTGCTAATCATCTTGTTTCTATACTGTTACTCTCCCAAGAACAATTTTGCTGTTAATTAAATTCAGTATATTTTGCATTGCATTAAGAAAAGCAGTTCTATATTTATAAATAATAGATCATTAAAATGTCCAGGAGCATCCCATGTCACTGACAAGGCTGTTAATCTTATTAGGAAAAGTGAGAAGATCCTTGTTTCACAAAGCATATTCTTGGTGGCAACAGAAATAAAATTATCACCATCTCTCTTGGCCCCTAGCTACATTCTTATTATATTGGGTAATTCTAGGTAATCTCTGACTTAAAGAAAGAATTATCAAAAGGTGAAAAGAGTCACAAATACTTCACCACGATTGCAGTGAGACTGGCAAACAAATGATATAGATATATATAATGTGACAGTGGTGAGGAAAGACGTTGATTTTAATAGACTGTGCACTTTTTCAAGTGTAGTTGCTCCAGAGCTTGAGTAAATGAGGTAAAACATCACTTTGCTAAAGCTACTCAATCACACGGGGGGGCAGCATTTTTCTTGTACATGATTGGATGATGGAAGTGAACAGAGCTTCCTCTCATTTACTAAGCTCTGGAGCAAAGTTTGTTTACTTTTAGTAAATCAACCCCAAATGTGTGTTAGTGCTGGAGTGGTATCATGAGAGTGGAATCTGCAGTAGTGTAGGGGGGATGGTTTGAGTTTGATTTAAATTGTATCAGCACTTTTCTTTGTTTAGCAGAAGTGATTCTGGTGCTTATATAGTCAACCTGATCAATTCTACTTGTTGGGAATGTGTGGTGTCTGCCATATCCCAGACCCATTACTAATAAGTCTCCTCTGTGATCCCAGGAGCACCACAGGTCAGTCCAGGATGAAAAACAAGAGCACATCAGTGAACTCCTGTTCATTAGTCTTTTCTGCTTAGGCTGTACTTGGAAACTCTCAGCACTATTCACTGATCTGCTTTGGTATGCCAGCATCATTGAGTTATTCGTTGCACATTAAAGTTGTATTTACATCATACAAGAGAATATGAAAACACTGCGCTCTAATAGCAAAAATAAAATATATGTGAGCCAGTAGCTGCATACATTGTGACAAACAATAACTGGTAACTGGGAAAAAATGCAGCGCTAAGAAATTTTGGGAAGTTAGGGTGTAGTGAAACAATTAAGTAAGAGATGCTGTACTGAACAGTAAAGCATATGTGCAAAAACCATAAGTGAAGTGAAATGAACAAACACAGTATAAAGTGTCCACATATGGTAAATGGATGATTCCAAACTCAAATTAATAAGAGGAACTGGTATGGACAAAAAAATGATGTGAGACTGAAAATTAAAGTCAATGGTGCACGGTGTGGATCTGTGACTGTGAGTCAACAACAGGGTACAGACCTTCCGTAGCTGTAAACCAACATCTCGATATGGGGCATCAGAATGAAAACATCAGGAAGTAAGATAAGATGGGTACTCTTACCAGATGACGTGGACTCCACTGTCGTATGACATGGAGTCAATGGTGCATAGAGCCAAACCTAGGCTGGAAAACGATATCCGGAACGGTGGAACCTCTGTCTCACTTCTCGACTTCTCTGGTGGGGTGAAGAATCATCAGGAAGGGCAGCCAACTGGATATCAGCCAATAGACCTCAAGGATGTGTTCCAAGGAGAAGCTGGGGACAGATTTGATCCAGACCCCGTGATGGAAGTAGGGCTACTGGAAGGCAGTTTCTTGCATCGGGATAATATGCAAATAAAAAATAAAAAGCTTCTGCATAGTGCAGGTAAACCAGGGATTTTTATTTCTAAAAATACCATACAAAAAATGGATAAAAGTGATCACAATTGAAATAAAATCTAAGCAGCGTAAAGAAGGGGAGATCACCCGATGCGTTTCGACCAAGAGGGTCTTCAACAGGGGCATGAGCTTCCCCTTTCATGCTGCTCCTATATATAAATATCTAATTCAATAATATAACCCCTATAGCCAATCACAGTGGAGCTACAAAGGTCAAGTAATCAGGAACTGGATCCTGTTGATCGCTAGACCAATCAGAATCATGAATAAAACAGCCGGTGAGTGTAGGACCCAATAGCGCAGTCTAATAGTGAGACTGACGCCTGGAGACCTCCCCACCGCATGGCAAACAATAGTGGACATCACTTCCTGGTAATGCATCACTTCCTGGTCATGTGATGTGGGGTAAAGGGGCGGTGTCCCGGCTCCCTGACCCAATCAACAACCACCAAAAGGTGCACAGGATGGGAGAGGGTAGTCACGGAAACCGAATCTCCTCAGCTCAAGTCCCGATCACATGATCGGATCTGGTGCTGTCACATGGCTAAAAACATTAATGTGAAAATAAACAATAATAATGGCAAACACTAGATGGCAGCACTAAAGTGAAATAGTGCTAGCAAGTGGTGATAAACCAAAACAGAAAATAAGCATTACTGAACGATACTAAGCAGCATTACTTAAATCGGACACAAGATGTCCCAAATAGATCTATACCAGTACATACAAAATATACATAGCAATGAAAGAAAAAATTATAAAAATATTAACATGGCTGTTAGGTAATCTATTACAAATAATCAATATATTGAATTGAATAAATGAATAAATAATAAATATAATTTCCCAATATATGATTGGAACGGAAAATTAGGAAATAAAAACATAGAACAAATTTGTATTGTAAGGAAAAGGAATAAATGAAAAAAGACACTGATAATAACGCAATAATAAATCAGCAAAAAAAAGGGGAGGGGGGCAAATGAAACCCCCATACCTTAAAGGGAAATAAAAAATGAACAAGTGGAAATGGAAAAATCGTAAATGAAAAATACATGACTACTAGGATGTATTAATAAAGGAGTTGAGGTCCCACTCGATGTTCATCCCAAACGGAAAGAAGGACCTCAACTCGTAGATCCAGTAGGTTTCGAGGCGTGATACGCCACGTAATCGCGATTCACCTCTCCAGTGTGGGACAAATCTGTCTATGACCTGGAAGAGGGTGCCTGAAGGGTCTCTATTATGATGTTGCAAATAGTGTCTCGGCACCGTATGTTTGCTCTTTCCCCCTTTGATGCCGGTGATATGCTCATTGACACGAATGGAGAAGGTCCTGATGGTACGTCCGACATATTGTTTATGACAAGGACATGTTATCAAATAAACAATATATTGAGATGCACATGTGGCAAACTCCTTCATGTGATATACACGAGACGTTACTGTGGATGTAAAGGTTAGTAGCTTTTGTCTCCCTGCACTATTGTGGTGGCATAAGTTGCACTTACGGCAAGGGTAAAAACCCTTGCAGTCTTGGAAGAAGGATATCTTTTTGGGTGGATCGTTAACATTAGGGGCAATCTGCCCCTGAATGGATCGTGCACCTCTAAAAATCACTGGTGCTCGTTCGGGAAGAACGGGACCCAATAGTCTATCATTTAAAAGCACCCTCCAATGTTTCTTAAGGATGTTTTTGACCTGTTTAGACTGTATAGAATGCGTGGTGATGAAAGCCCACTTAAAACTAGAGTCTGAGGTATTTTTGGGACGCTCCATCAATGTGGCCGTTCTCTCCACAGCCAAGACGGCATTAATCTCCTCATCCAAATGGTCTAGTCCATAACCCTTTTCAAGAAATCTTTTCTTGAGCAACTGTGATTGGACTAAAAAATCGGATGTTTTGCTGCAGTTGCGGCGTAGCCTAAGGAATTGGCCATGTGGGATTGCTTTAAGCCATTGTTCTTGATGGCAACTCTCGACCGGAATGTACCCATTCCGGTCGGTGGGTTTGAAATAGGTTTTGAATTCCAAGTGGTCCCCCATGGCCATAATCTCTAAATCAAGGAAATGAACATGAGAGGAGCTGGCCTCATAGCTTAGGGAGATACCCCTATCATTGGAGTCTAGGATGGTCATATAGTCATCCAGGGACTGGCGATCTCCATCCCATAGGAGGAGGATGTCGTCTATGTACCTGGCCCAGAGGACTAACTCTGGCCTCCGGTCAACATAGACGACATCCTCCTCCCATTGTGCCATAAAAAGATTGGCGAGGCTGGGCGCGAATTTAGCGCCCATAGCCACGCCTCCCTTCTGTAGGAAGAACTGGTTCTGAAACCAGAAGTAATTGTGCCGAGTGGCAAAACGCAACAGTTGCATAATAAAGTTACGCTGTAGGAGGGGAAGTTGAGAATCCCTAGACAAAAAACTCTCGACCGCTTCAAAACCAAGCCAATGGGGTATGCACGTATAAAGTGCCGCCACATCGGCTGTGGCAAGGAGCATCCCTTTTTTGAAAGGCGTGGATTCTAAAAGTTTGATGGTGTCCCTCGTATTCTTTAAATATGAAGCGGTAGATCTAACCAGTGGTTGTAAATAGTGGTCCACGTATTTACCAATTCGAGCTGTGACCAAGTCAATCCCGCTAACTATGGGTCGGCCAGGGGGATTGACTGGGTCCTTATGGACCTTGGGAAGATAATAAATTGTAGGGATACGAGGAGCAAGGGGGACCAAAAAGCTTTTTTCTTTTTTGTTCAGAATCCCTAAAGAAAAACCCTCATTAACAAGATGTAATAACTCTTTTTTATAAATGGTGGTCGGGTCATTAGGAATGACACTATATGTGTCAGTGTCACTCAACAGTCTATACATTTCCTTAAGATAATTGGCTTTATCCAAAACTACAATACCACCCCCCTTATCTGCGGGGCAGATAATGAGATTTTTCCTTTCGCACAACATTTCAAGTCCCTTTTTAACCTCAGATTTAATATAAACTCTTTTTTTATTATGAGACAATTTTTCAAGGTCTTCCAGCACAAGATTTTTAAACACCTGTACTGAGGGGGCCAAAGACCCAGGGGGATTGAATAAGGAGGGATTGCTCAATCCCGAGTGCAAGACAGTCCTTGATTTGGATGTGGTGGCTGAAATTCGAGGAGTAATACTCTCCGTCTGGGAAGGTAGGATGGTTTGAGCCAAAAAATGTCTCTGGACACTGAGTTTTTGTGTGTACTTAAGAACATCAATGAAGGTAGAGAACCTATTAAGGGGTCTGGGAGGAACGAATTTCAGACCTTTGTCAAGGACTGTTTGTTCTGCCTTGGTCAGAGTACAGGAACTAAGATTAAAAATGCCTGTATTCCCTAGGTCCTTTTCCTTTTGGCCTTGGACCCTCCACCCCCCTCTGGTCCCTCTTTTCCTTCTGAATTTCTTGGGTGCCCTTCCATAGACCTGTGAAAACCCAATGGTTGGGTGGGACCCGAGTAATTAGAATTGGAGTAGTAGGGTGTTCTATTATATGAATCCACATCCCCATCGTAATGTGAATATGGATCTGAAAAATTACCGTAAGAATCATTATCATACAGTGGAGCAAAACGGTTATTGGTGTGAACCGGAGTACGGTAACCATAATCCGGATCATACTGTGACCTTTGACCGTTAGGTCCATGGTTTCCATTTGGAGGAGGGCCTCTGGGATGCTGTCTGTATTGAAAATCTACTGATGGATTATTGTATTTTTATTGAGTGTATTTCACTCACCATCAGGTCTAATAGACCAGGACCTAGACCGCTGCCTGCCCAACCCCCAAGGGACCCCCCCCTCTTCTTCCACCCACCCCGCGGTTGCAGGGAGGAGGTGGACCCAGAGGGAGAGGAAGAGGCCAGTACAATAATCCATCAGTAGATTCTCAATACAGACAGTATCCCAGAGGCCCTCCCCCAAATACAAATACAAATAAATATCAATAGCATTCGCAGAAGAAAATTACAAAAAGAGAAGTAGCAATTGCAAATCCCTAAGTATTACAGTTACTTACACAGAACCCAATGATGCATGAATAAAAGAGAAGATGCAAATCCAAGAGAAATGATAAAGGATGGGTCAGATGAAATGCAAGGGATGGTAGCCCAACCACACCCTCAAAAAAGAGAGGGTATAATAACCTAACAAAAAATATACAGTATATTATCAAATCAATCAGGTAAACTGACTATACATATTGTTCAAAAATATAAAAAAAGCTTTAACACACAGTAATGCTCACCTAATGTATGTGGAGGGAAGACCTAAAATGATAGGGCTCCTAGGGATACTAACCTCTAAAGTCGCGTACACATGGGTGGACTTTTCGACCGGACTGGTCCGACGGACTTTCCGACGGACTTTCAACGAACTTTTGACGGACTTCCGACTGACTTTTTAATGAATGGACTTGCCTACACATGATCACACCAAAGTCCGATGGATTTGTATGTTATGACGTACACCGGAATAAATAGGGAAGTTGATAGCCAGTAGCCAATAGTTGCCCTAGCGTCGGTTTTTGTCCATTGGACTAGCATACAGATGAGCGGATTTCTGGGTCCAGCGGAGTTACGACATAAAGATTTGAAGCATGTTCCAAATCCAAAGTCCGTCAGATTTTCGACTGGATAAGTCCGCTGAAGGTCCGATGAAGCCCACACACGATCGGATTGTCCATCGGACCAGTCCGGTCGAAAAGTCCGACCGTGTGTATGCTGCATAACACATCAAAGAGGTTTAAAAAAAAAATTATATATATATATATATATATATATATATATATATATATATATATATTATATTATGGTGGTGGGAGCAGGGCTGGAGCAGGGCTGGACTGGGACAAAAAAATTTGGCCCTGGACTTCCTCATGACTGGCCCACTTTAATTTTGAGTGTCCCCAACAGCGTCCCCCTTACATCAGAGTGTCCCCAACAGTGCCCCCCTTACATCAGAGTGTCCCCACCAGCAGCTCACTTCACATCACAGTCCTCACCAGCAGCTCCCTTCACATCATAGTCCCCACCAGCAGCCCACTTCACATCACAGTCCCCACCAGAGAGCCCCCATCAGCAGCCCTTCACATCAGTGTGTCCTCCCTCTCCTCCTCCTCCCACATGTACTCACCATTTTGAAGACAGCTTCTCGTTCCTCTCTCCAGTCATGTGATAACAAGTGATAGGGGAGAGAGGAAGAAAAGTTTGCCGTTGGTCTATCTCCCTCTGCAGGCTGGAGGGAGCATAACGCCTAATGCTCTCTCCAGCATATGACGGAAGCTGCTCCTCCTGACAGGAGTGAAAATACGATCACTCACTGTCAGAGAGGAGCGGCTCCAGGACCGCACCTGACTGGCCCACTGAGCCATCGGCCCACCAGGAATCTTCCGGTAGTCCTGATGGCCAGTACATGCCTGGGTGGTAGTGTCATGGTCTGGGGTTTCGTGAGTGCTCCCGACACTGGGTCGCAGGGCAGTATTCCAACATGATAACGATCCATGCTACATCAGGTAATTAATTATATTATGTTTTTGCCACCAAGCTAATTTACTTTTTTCATTTTCATGGAATGGTAATTATATAGCAGTAGAAGACACACTGCCATATAAGTTTAGGAATATATATATACACACACACACAGACATATATATATACACAGACATATATATATATATATTTGAGAATGGAAAACAAACCAAGAAAGTTTTTGTTAATATATATACAAATATATCTGTTACACCAATGTAATAAAAATTAAAATTCTATAATATGCTTTTGTAATTATCTTTTACAGATAAGGCCTATTATGGATGTAGAGACTACCCTCCTACTTACAGCTATAACAGCTTTTGCAGCGGCAGCTGTTAGTCTAGACCAGGGTAGGATTAGAAATGTTAGGCTCAGACAGCCTTGTGTGTTCCGGACACGTACAGTCCTGGATGAGCTGTTTGACAATGATGTTGAGGACATGTTTCGGCTGAACCGTCAGGGGGTCATGGAGGTGTACAATTTGATCAAAAATGAAATTGAGCCCCTGACTGGGAGGACCAATGCGATTTCAGCAATGTTCCGACTATTGGCCGTATTAAATTACTTAGGTACAGGAAATTTTCAGCCGTCAGGTGCTCGCATCATTGGAATTAGTCATTCCAGTCTTTCTAGATTCCTGAAACCAGTTCTGAAAGCCATTAAGCGACATATGAATACGTACATCCATTTCCCTAGAACCATGGAAGAGTGGCAAGAGGTGAAGGTCGGATTTTTACACCAAGGAGGGATGCCAAATTGCCTGGGAGCCATATACGGTACTCATATTGCGCTCATACCACCACATAATAGAGAGGAGGCATTTCGTAACAGGAAATGCTACCACTCTATTAATGTGTAGGTGGTGGTTGACTCCCACCAGTGCATTATGAGTATCAGATCTGGGTTTCCCGGAAGTTGCCACAACAGCTATATCCTGCGGCAGTCAGCTCTCTTTGATCGATTTGAACAAGGACAAATGTGCGAGGGCTGGCTGGTGGGTAAGTACATTTCATTTTATTCCTATTTTATTGCAAATGTATAACTATGTATTTTTACGATTGATAACCACTTCAGGACCACCCTATAGCTACAATACTCTTGTTCTGGGAGAGCGTCCAAGGACGTCTTCTATGAACCACTCCCCCCCCCCCCCCCACAATGTGCACCCTTTGCAGCTGATTATACATTGCATTAACTGTACAATCCCAGCTGATCACATATAAAAAAAAAACTTTAAGGCTATCTGCATTCCTTTCCTCACACGCCATCACAACGTGAGGAGAGGAGAGCTGGTAAACGGCTAGTGTGAAAGGGGACATGCACAAAGATAATCAGAGTCTGGTAGGGATTGGAGTTGAACAAAACACGTATTTTTCACAATTATCTTTGCCAGCACTTTTTTCATTTACATTCGATTGAAAGTGGGGAACTCCATGGACAGTTGATGAGTCATACCTTGTTAAGCATGCAGTGGCCAGCTGGCCAGCCCACTCATTGGCAAAAAACTATACTCCTTATTTTATGTACACCATCAGTCGCTTGCTCTTTTTGAGAAATGCTATTGTTCCAAAAAATTGGAATAATAACCAAAAGATTTTAAATATTAGATATTTTTGGAGAAATGTTTAATGGTTTTGAAGTGTCTAGTGTGTAAGAAGAATTAACATATTACCATATTAGATCTATATATATATCTATATCTATAGATATATATCTATAGATATGGATATATATACATATTTATCTCTATCTATCTATCTATCTATCTATCTATCTATCTATCTATCTATCTATCTATCTATCTATCTATCTATATATATATATATATATATATATATATATATATATATATATATATATATATATACACTTCACCAAATCACAGTCTTTTTGAGTTAATAAAAATGGAGATGGCACAATCTGTTGCTGCTGCACATGGTAGCCATTTAGCTTATAATGTCAGCTTGATCAATAAAGTTGTTCCAAGCGAAAAAATAGAAAAGTATAGGTTTATATACAGAGCAGCACATGATTTTGCATTCCCTGTTCAATCAGAGAAGAGAATTTTTAATTTGAACTAACTTCATGTCATATGCAATCTTTAAAAAATAAACAATGGGCCCAACCACGAATACAGCAAAAATGACTTTTTTTATTAGAATATTTCATTTCTCTCATGTGTAAATATATTGGCAATGTATTAATAAAGATTTTATTTTTTTCCTCTATTCTCAATTAATATAAATTATGTAAAATATTTATATTTTAAATTACAGGAGACGCAGGATATGGCTGTAGATCATGGTTTCTGACGCCTCTGGCGAATCCACAGACTGCGGCCGAGGTTAGATATAATAGTGCACATATCCGTACCCGTGCAGTTATTGAGAGGACTTTTGGGATGTGGAAATCCACATTCCGATGCCTCTCAAAAACTGGTGGGTTTTTACAGCACTCTCCGGAACTGATGTCAGATATCATTATTGTATGTGCAATTCTACATAATATTGCTCTTGCAAACAATGTAGACTTGCACATCAGTAATGATCTGCTACCAGAAATAACGGCACTCCTGACTGCCTCTGAGGATTCCTCAGACCTAGGGAATCATGTACGCCAAAATCTTATTCTGACCTATTTCAGGGTAATTATTATTTTTTTCAATTATCCTTACCTTTTGTTGTGAGCGACGACATTTTTTAACCTTAAATCAACATTTATGTATTCCAGAGTCTACAAAGCGGGATGACTAATTAGGCTAACATTTCTAATCCTATCCTTGTCAAGTGTAGTTCCATCATTGTATATGTAAGTTACATTTTCACAATTTTTATCTTTTTGGTAATGTAATGTTCATATCTGTAATGGAGAAGTAGGACCAAAGCTCTTTTGGTCCCACTGCACTAGTGGGTCACAGGAGTGGATTTCCTTATGCTGTCCTATCACCTATCACAACGTCGTCACTTTCATGTCGGGATCCACCATTAAATTTCCCCATAATAAATAATGTAAACTCGGATGATTTTTTACAAATCCATACATTCATGATTCATTAATTTTTAAGTCCATATAAAAAGTTTATATCAATCTAAAAGACTGTGTAACCCTACAATGTCCATCCACAAATGTAAGCCTGCCCAAGGGGATTAGAAGCAAAATCCAGCAGGAGGTAAAGAGTATGTTAGAGAAGCACCTCTAAGTGTAGCAAGATGCCTGCATTTGAAGGTACAACATTTAACAACTCTCATTGTTGATGATGAGGCACTTGTTCGTATGCAGCCATCTGGGGTAAAGCTGTCCACATGGTACGTCCTGCTCACCGCCGGCTCTCACCACTGTCAGTCTGCAATTGTTACCAGGAAGACTACCCTGCATTAGAGCAATTTGAAAGGTACGCATCGTGGAAGGGATGAAGACGATGGTGGTGAGGAGGACAATCTATGTAGACAGCTTTACCCAGAATGCTTGGATACTTAGAGGAGCCTGTTTTAATTAGCAACAATGTGACTTGCTAAATGTTGTACCTTCACAAAATGTAACCATATTGCTACACTTAGAGGCACATCTGTTCTGTTCTGTTATAATGCTCTGTTGTGACATGACGCTACTTGTATATCAAGACATAAGTCAAAACATTTTTTTTAGTTTCCTTGTCTTGAAAAACACTCACAAACCATGTTATTTTACAACCAATGTTTTGCTTTTGTGTAAAATAAATGTTTATTTGAACACACAATGTATCAGTGCTAAGGTAAAAGGTAGCATTATTCCTTTGCTTTACAGAGTTGTTGGCATGGTCTGGACATGGTCGAGTACGGACGTGCGGCTTCTGAGCTCCTGGCTTTCTTCAATACTACTTTATTTATCTCTCTGACAGCATGCTCTCACCAAAGAGGCGCAGGGGAAAGTCAACATCTAGGACAACCAAACTCTGAAAAAATGAAGGAGAAGAGGCCTGGCCTGGAGAGGAATGGAGTAGGACATAAGCCTCGTACACACAATCTAACTTCCATAGCAATTTTACGTGGATTTTGACCCGAATCAGTACACACGGTCGGATTATCCAACAAAACTCGTCCATCAGACAATTATGGCCATAACGCTGATGCTGATCGCTGAATGAGAGAATACACTTACCTGATGAAGTGACTCGAACCACTGCATATGCTTTTCCCTTCTGCTGCATATTTAGGACTTTCCCGATGTCTCCGTTCTCCCCATGGTTAAAGTGCCCATAACAGACCCCGAGGAGAGATGATTCCCATGCCAAAACCCTTTTCTTGCTGCAAGTGGAAGGGATCTTTGTGGGGATAAGACCTCACGCCACCACCACCACCACCTTACCACGCTATTTGTTTAATTAAAAAAAAAAAATTGTTCAAAGTGTTTACTACTTAAATGTTTTTTTAATTTAGTGCAAAATAGGCATTTTTTAAATACATAATAAACTTTCTCATACAACTTAGAAACGGCAATGATAACATATATAGATACAGTAAGTGCAAATTTAAAGTGCAGCGGTTAACAAAATAACTAATTCTCCAGCAACGGCTGAATTACCCCCCACCCCACATAATTAATTTCAAACATAATCAAATGTTTGTGGCATCCGTGCCATTGTCTGTGTCATTAGGAGGGGCCATTTGCTGACACAGTGGAGCCACAGCACCTACTAAATAGAACAGGGCAGTGGACATCTTTTTTTGCTCCTCAAACATATTTGCCAATTGAATATTCATATGTTCGAGGTTGTCATTCGTTCTTGTCATTTGGGCTACCACAGCCTGCTGATAAGTTTCTTGTATGTTTTGACGATCATTACGTTTGTCTATGAGCGCATTCAAAGTCTGCCCTAACTGGTTGGCAGCATTGTTTGCAGCATCCTGACATTCAGACAACAGTTCTCTTCGTCTTCGGCCTCTTGGAGCCCGAAGTGGAATAGATGAAGAAGAAGCGTTATTTATTGGTGCAGTTTCCACCATTCGTTGTAATCTTGCGTCTTCATGATCTGCAAATTAAAAAAGTTCCAAAAATAAATAAAATTCATTCTTAACATGACATTCAAAAAAGATAAATATTTTATATTATTCGTGTTTACTTGGTTGCGTAAGTTCATCCGCTACTTCTCGATGAACAATGATATTTTCTGTCTCCACTCCTATGAGAAAAAAAAATGATTTTGTCAGATAATTTGGGTATAACTTGCTAAAAGAGGAGAGTGCAAAATCCATTGTTTTCGCAAATTGTCTTTAAACAAGCTGAATTTAGAAGCTCATAGGATAATATGCACAGCTGCACCAGATTGTGAGTTAATCTCCGGCAATGATTAGTACCTAATACACACTAGCATTTTTTATTCAATCAATAAAACAAACATAGTCTAAATAGTCTAAAAAAAGAAGATCTAGGAAGAAGATCATGTATTAACACTGAAGTTTGTAAAACAATTTGATAAACCTGTTTAATTCATTCCCCTTCAACAGAAGATGGCTGTTCAAGCGGCTTCTGTACACAGTGGACAACTGTTGGCTGCCTTCTATTGAAACGGCTATTGAACTTCCACTTATCGGATTGTTACCCCCTTCCGGTGCCACAATTGGCACCTTTAGGGGGCAGGTGGGACAGGATACCTGTGTTTGACTGATATTCTTTCCCAATTCCGGGAGTTCCGGCTGCGGCCTATGACGTCACCATGGGGCTCCCTCCTCCGCTCCTCCCACGCCGGGACAGTAGGAGATAGGAGCGGGCCTCGCGCATGTGCAGTAGGTTTCCCAGCGTGAAGGCAAGAAGGCTACACTGCCAGTACCCTTACCCACAATGGCGTCGACAACAGCCGACAGATGATGGAAAAATCACTTGACTCGAGGACAAGTAAGTGTCCATTTATTAAAAGCAAGCAGCAGTAGTATGTGTAGCTGTCGGTTTTTAATTTTTAAATTTTGGGCGTAAGAGCACTTTAAGAAAGGTGCAATTGCACATAAACATCTTTATATTTACCAATACAAGATGGTCCTGCTATGGGCTCCTCATTCACTGGAGATTGAACTGAAAATTAAAAGATAAGAAGATATTAGACACTTCATACATTGAAACAGATCAGTAATTACACATCAATTTTTCAATATTTTTGAACATATGTATATTCTCTAATTACCATGTATATTTTCACTGTCTTGATCATCGGCCGTATATGCCACGACAAATTGACTATTTTCTAGAAACAAAAAAAGGATTGTTATTAGATTTTTTGGACATTACACTTTGGAGCGGAGGAGCCCTAATGTCCCCTGATGGTGCTCCAGGCCCCTACTCTTTGGCAAATGCCCCTTCCCTGGGGCGACCCATGTGTACTCACTCCTGAGGCACCCATTCTGTGTCTATTGACAAAGACCAGGCGACTCAGCCACGCCTCCCCCCACTCCCTCATCACAGCTTTTGATCGACAGCAGCGGCAGCCAATTTGCACAATGAGGAAGCAGACAGTGGAGAGAGTTGCTGCTCTGGTGCACATCGCTGGATCAGATCTGGCTCAGGTAAAAGTAAAGGGGGTTTATGTGAAAAAATATTACAGTAAAAAATTGGAGGAATTTCATTTGGTTACAGTGTTGCATGTATTCACAATTGTCAATGAACAAATTCTGTGCCCCTTTTACCCCCCTTTTTTGATCAGGCCATTTTTATAAAATCAAAATAGGTGTATATTAATTGCTTAGCTTAAAAGATATGCATCTACAAACAAGATTTAAGGACCTTGAATTTTTGGGATATTTTTATTAGTAAGGGCGGTGATAAGCCAGTTTTAGTGGGACTACGACCTTGGGGCAGACAAATCTGACACTAGGGGGTTATTTACTAAAGGTAAATCCACTTTGCATTATAAGTGTACTGAAAGTGCACTTGGAAGTACAGTCACTGTAGATCTGAGGTGGACATTCAAGGAAAATCAAATACAGCATTTTTGCTTGCACATGATTGGATGATAAATTCAGCAGAGCTTCCTCTCATTTCAGAAATTCCCCTCTGATCTACATTGACTGCACTTTCAAAAGCACTTGTAGTGCAGATTGGATTTGCCTTTAGTAAATCAACCCATAAGTGATACTTTTTGGGGAATTGCAACACCAATACTATTATGAGTGCTAAAATAAAATGCACTGTCACTGTATAAATTACACTGGCAGAGCTGGGGTTAACAGGAGGGGCAATAAAAGGGTTAAGTGTGTCTCTAGGGGCCTTGCTGCAGTAAATGTGTGGAAGGTGGTCTGGAAGAGGTTAAATTAGCACAAAAAGCAAGAAAAAGGACTTGTCAAATCCTTATGCAGCTTAAAGTTGTTATTACCTACCTTCATCGTCAAACAGTATAAGTGTCTCATTTGGTGGAGCCTCTATATCAGTTGAGTTGTCTCCATTTGTTGGACCCTGTACCACTTTAAATAGAATTATAAAGATTAATTAGTTATTTTGGAAACTGTAGAAAAAAAAAATGAAATTACTTACTATGGGCATCGGAGTTGTGCTCTTCAGGTACTCCCAGAATTGTGTCGGGTCCAAGGTACCCCTTCAGCTCCTCCTCATATGTAGTAAAGGTGATATCTGGGGGTGGTCCTCCTCCAGTACCTCTCTGGTATTTAGCTAAAGCGGCAAGTTTTTTTTAATCTGCCCTTTAATGTCACATATTCTACGCTTGCATGTTACTATGCATCTGGGAGTATCACCACATGCATTAACTTCCTGCACTATATTGCTCTATATGGCAGATTTTCTGCCTTGGGACAGGATCCTGGACCGGGCACCAAATAAAGGTTCCCAATTACTGACTACTCTTGAGACAAGAATACAATTCTGTGCAAATGTAAATTTGCTAACACGCTTTTGAACACACTCCATGCTGCCAAAACTCCTACCACACCCTCAAATGAGGAAAATCTTCCAGAAAATTAACTTGCTAAGGACTTTGCCATTTATCGAAGGTATAGGGGGGTTTGTTTGACATAAAATATATATTTATTGTAAATTACTGTTAAATATTCTTTATATACACATATATATAAATATATATATGTATATATATATATTATTCTACCCGCATTTAAATGCTATTATTAACCACTTAAGGACCGCCTCACGCCGATGTACATCGGCAAGGTGGCACGGGCAGGCAGAATCACGTATATGTACGTGATCTGCCTCCCGCGGGCGGGGGGTCCGATCGGACCCCCCCCGGTGCCCGAGGCGGTCCCCTTTTGTCCAGCGGCGATCGGAGATGAGGGGGAGACCATCCATTCGTGGCCCCCCTCGCGGGCCTACCGGCCAATCAGATCATTCCTATGCTGCTGTATGCTAAACAGCAGCAAAGGAAATGATGTCATCTCTCCTCGGCTCTGTATTTTCCATTCCGGCGCCGAGGAGAGAAGACTGCACTGTGAGTGAAAACACACACACACAGTAGAACATGCCAGGCACACAAAACACCCCCCTTTACCCCCCTATCCCCCCCGATTACCCCCTAATCACCCCCCCCTGTCACACTGACACCAAGCAGTTTTTTTTTTTTTCTGAATAATGCATGGTGTCAGTTTGTGACAGTTAGTGTGGTAGGACAGTTACTGTTAGCCTCCTTTAGGTCTAGGGTACCCCACTAACCCCCCCTAATAAAGTTTTAACCCCTTGATCACCCCCCGTCGCCAGTGTCGCTAAGCGATCATTTTTCTGATCGCTGTATTAGTGTTGCTGGTGACACTAGTTAGGGAGGTAAATATTTAGGTTCGCTGTCAGCATTTTATAGCGACAGGGACCCCCATATACTACCTAATAAATGTTTTAACCCCTTGATTGCCCCCTGGTCAACCCTTTCACCACTGATCACCGTATAACCGTTACGGGTGACGCTGGTTAGTTAGTTTATTTTTTATAGTGTCAGGGCACCCGCCGTTTATTACCGAATAAAGGTTTAGCCCCCTGATCGCCCGGCGGTGATATGTGTCGCCCCAGGCAGCGTCAGATTATCGCCAGTACCGCTAACACCCACGCACGCAGCATACGCCTCCCTTAGTGGTATAGTATCTGAACGGATCAATATCTGATCCGATCAGATCTATACTAGCGTCCCCAGCAGTTTAGGGTTACCAAAAATGCAGTGTTAGCGGGATCAGCCCAGATACCTGCTAGCACCTGCATTTTGCCCCTCCGCCCGGCCCAGCCCACCCAAGTGCAGTATCGATCGATCACTGTCATTTACAAAACACTAAACGCATAACTGCAGCGTTCACAGAGTCAGGCCTGATCCCTGCGATCGCTAACGGTTTTTTTGGTAGCGTTTTGGTGAACTGGCAAGCACCAGCGGCCTAGTGCACCCCGGTCGTAGTCAAACCAGCACTGCAGTAACACTTGGTGATGTGGAGAGTCCCATAAGTGCAGTTCAAGCTGGTGAGGTGGCAAGCACAAGTAGTTTCCCGCTGCCACCAAGAAGAAGACAAACACAGGCCCGTCGTGCCCATAGTGCCCTTCCTGCTGCATTCCCCAATTCTAATTGGGAACCCACCACTTCTGCAGCACCCGCACTTCCCCCATTCACATCCCCAACCAAATGCAGTCGGCTGCATGAGAGGCATTTTCTTTATGTCCCCCGAGTACCCCTACCCAGTGAACCCCCCCAAAAAATATGTCGTGTCTGCAGCAAGTGCGGATATAGGCGTGACACCCGCTATTATTGTCCCTCCTGTCCTGACAATCTTGGTCTTTGCATTGGTGAATGTTTTGAACGCTACCATTCACTAGTTGAGTATTAGCGTAGGGTACAGCATTGCACAGACTAGGCACACTTTCACAGGGTCTCCCAAGATGCCATCGCATTTTGAGAGACCCGAACCTGGAACCGGTTACAGTTATAAAAGTTAGTTACAAAAAAGTGTAAAAAAAAATATATATATAAAATAAAAAAAAATAGTTGTCGTTTTATTGTTCTCTCTCTATTCTCTCTCTATTTTCTGCTCTTTTTTACTGTACTCTATTCTGCAATGTTTTATTGTTATTATGTTTCATCATGTTTGCTTTTCAGGTATGCAATTTTTTATACTTTACCGTTTACTGTGTTTTATTGTTAACCATTTTTTTGTCTTCAGGTACGCCATTCACGACTTTGAGTGGTTATACCAGAATGATGCCTGCAGGTTTAGGTATCATCTTAGTATCATTCTTTTCAGCCAGCGGTCGGCTTTCATGTAAAAGCAATCCTAGTGGCTAATTAGCCTCTAGACTGCTTTTACAAGCAGTGGGAGGGAATGCCCCCACCACCGTCTTCCGTGTTTTTCTCTGGCTCTCCTGTCTCAACAGGGAACCTGAGAATGCAGCCAGTGATTCAGCCAGCTGACCATAGAGCTGATCAGAGACCAGAGTGGCTCCAAACATCTCTATGGCCTAAGAAACCGGAAGCTACGAACATTTCATGACTTAGATTTCGCCGGATGTAAACAGCGCCATTGGGAAATTGGGAAAGCATTTTATCACACCGATCTTGGTGTGGTCAGATGCTTTGAGGGCAGAGGAGAGATCTAGGGTCTAATAGACCCCAATTTTTTTTAAAAAGAGTACCTGTCACTACCTATTGCTATCATAGGGGATATTTACATTCCCTGAGATAACAATAAAAATGATAAAAAAAAAAAAAAATGAAAGGAACAATTTAAAAATAAGATAAAAAAGCAAAAAAAAAAAAAAAAAAAAAAAAAGAAAAGCACCCCTGTCCCTCCCTGTTCTCGCGCAAAGGCGAACGCAAGCGTCGGTCTGGCGTCAAATGTAAACAGCAATTGCACCATGCATGTGAGGTGTCACCGCGAACGTCAGATCGAGGGCAGTAATTTTAGCAGTAGACCTCCTCTGTAAATCTAAAGTGGTAACCTGTAAAGTCTTTTAAAGGCTTTTCAAAATGTATTTAGTTTGTCGCCACTGCACGTTTGTGCGCAATTTTAAAGCATGTCATGTTTGGTATCCATGTACTCGGCCTAAGATCATCTTTTTTATTTCATCAAACATTTGGGCAATATAGTGTGTTTTAGTGCATTAAAATTTAAAAAAGTGTGTTTTTTCTCCAATAAATGTGTTTGAAAAATCGTTGCGCAAATACTGTGTGAAAAAAAAAATGAAACACCCACCATTTTAATCTGTAGGGCATTTGCTTTAAAAAAATATATAATGTTTGGGGGTTCAAAGTAATTTTCTTGCAAAAAAAAATAATTTTTTCATGTAAACAAAAAGTGTCAGAAAGGGCTTTGTCTTCAAGTGGTTAGAAGAGTGGGTGATGTGTGACATAAGCTTCTAAACGTTGTGCATAAAATGCCAGGACAGTTCAAACCCCCCCCAAATGACCCCATTTTGGAAAGTAGACACCCCAAACTATTTGCTGAGAGTCCATGGAATATTTTATATTGTGACACAAGTTGCGGGAAAGAGACAAATTTTTTTTTTTTTTTTGCACAAAGTTGTCACTAAATGATATATTGCTCAAACATGCCATGGGAATATGTGAAATTACACCCCAAAATACATTCTGTTGCTTCTCCTGAGTACGGGGATACCACATGTATGAGACTTTTTGGGAGCCTATCCGCGTACGGGACCCCGAAAACCAAGCACCGCCTTCAGGCTTTCTAAGGGCGTAAATTTTTGATTTCACTCTTCACTGCCTATCACAGTTTCGGAGGCCATGGAATGCCCAGGTGGCACAAACCCCCCCAAATGACCCAATTTTGGAAAGTAGACACCCCAAGCTATTTGCTGAGAGGTATAGTGAGTATTTTGTAGACCTCACTTTTTGTCACAAAGTTTTGAAAATTGAAAAAAGAAAAAAAAAAGTTTTTTCTTGATTTCTTAATCCAAAAACAAATGAGAGCTGCAAAATACTCACCATGCCTCTCAGCAAATAGCTTGGGGTGTCTACTTTCCAAAATGGGGTCATTTGGGGGGGGGTTGTGCCACCTGGGCATTCCATGGCCTCCAAAACTGTGATAGGCAGTGAAGAGTGAAATCAAAAATTTACACCCTTAGAAATCCTGAAGGCGGTGATTGGTTTTCGGGGCCCCGTACGCGGCTAGGCTCTCAAAAAGTCCCACACATGTGGTATCCCCATACTCAGGAGAAGCAGCTACATGTATTTTGGGGTGCAATTCCACATATGCCCATGGCCTGTGTGAGTAATATATCATTTAGTGACAACTTTGTGCAAAAAAAAAAATTGTCACTTTCCCGCAACTTGTGTCAAAATATAAAATATTCCATGGACTCAACATGCCTCTCAGCAAATAGCTTGGGTTGTCTACTTTCCAAAATGGGGTCATTTGGGGGGGGTTGTGCCATCTGGGCATTTTATGGGCTTCAAAACTGTGATAG